>NW_028322284.1:405000-485000 GCF_059928025.1 Delphinapterus leucas
CTAACCCGTACGCTAACACTAACCCGTACCCTAACACGTACGCTCACCCTAAATCGTTGTCGTACCCTAACCTGTACCTTAAACCATCCCCGTCACCTAACCCTAACCCTAACCCTAACCCTAAGCCTTACCCGAAGCCTAACCCTCACCCGTCCCCTAATCCTAACCCGTACGCTAACACTACCACGTACCCTAACACGTACGCTCACCATAAACCGTTGTCGTACCCTAACCTGTACCCTAAACCGTCCCCGTCCCCTATCCCTAACCCTAACCCTAACCCTAACCCTAATCCTTACCCGAAGCCTTACCCTCACCCGTCCCCTAATCCTAACCCGTACGCTAACACTAACCCGTACCCTAACAAGTACGCTCACCCTAAACCGTTGTCGTACCCTAACCTGTACCCTAAACCGTACCCGTCCCCGTCCCCGTCCCCTAACCCTAACCCTTACCTGAAGCCTTACCCTCACCCGTCCCCTAATCCTAACCCGTATGCTAACACTAACCCGTACCCTAACACCTACACTCACCCTAAACCGTTGTCGTACCCTAACCTGTACCCTAAACCGTCCCCGTCCCCTAACCCTAACACTAACCCTAATCCTAACCCTAACCCTTACCCGAAGCCTTACACTCACCCGTCCCCTAATCCTAACCCTTACGCTAACACTAAACCTTACCCTAACACGTACGCTCAACCTAAACCGTTGTTGTACCCTAACCTGTACCCTAAACCGTCCCAATCCCCTAACGCTAACCCTAAGCCTAACCCTAACCCTTACCCGAAGCCTTACCCTCACCCGTCCCCTAATCCTAACCCGTACGCTAACACTAACCCGTACCCTAACACGTACGCTCACCCTAAACCATTGTCGTAGCCTAACCTGTACCCTAAACCGTCCCCGTCCCCTAACCCTAACCCTAAACCTAACCCTAATCCTTACCCGAAGCCTTAAACTCACCCGTCCCCTAATCCTAACCCGTACGCTAACACTAACCCGTACCCTAACACGTACGCTCACCCTAAACCGTTGTCATACCCTAACCTGTACCCTATACCGTCCCCGTCCCCTAACCCTAACCCTAACTCTAACCCTAACCCTAACCCTTACCCGAAGCCTTACCCTCACCCGTCCCCTAATCCTAACCCGTACACTAACACTAACCCGTACCCTAACACGTACGCTCACCCTAAACCGTTGACGTACACTAACCTGTACCCTAAACCGTACCCGTCCCCTAACCCTAACCCTAACCCTAACCCTAACCCTAACCCTTACCCGAAGCCTTACACTCACCCGTCCCCTAATCCTAACCCGTACGCTAACACTAACCCGTACCCTAACTCGTACGCTAACCCTAAACCTTTGTCGTACCCTAACCTGTACCCTAAACCTTCCCCGTCCCCGTCCCCTAACCCTAACCCTAACCCTAACCCTAACCTTTACCCGAAGCCTTACCCTCACCCGTCCCCTAATCCTAACCCGTACGCTAACACTAACCCGTACCCTAACACGTACGCTCACCCTAAACCGTTGTTGTACCCTAAAATGTACCCTACACCGTCCCCGTCCCCTAACCCTAAACCCAACCCCAACCCTAACCCTAACCCTAACCCTAACCCGAAGCCTTACCCTCACCCGTAACCTAATCCTAACCCGTACGTTATCACTAACCCGTACCCTAACACGTACGCTCACCCTAAACCGTTGTCGTAAACTAACCTGTACCCTAAACCGTCCCCGTCCCCTAAGCCTAACCCTAACCCTAAACCTAACCCTAACCCTTACCCGAAGCCTTACCCTCACCCGTCCCCTAATCCTAACCCGTACACTAACACTAACCGTACCCTAACACGTACGCTCACCATAAACCGTTGACGTACCCTAACCTGTACCCTAAACCGTCCCCGTCCCCTAACCCTAACCCTAACCCTAACCCTAACCCTTACCCGAAGCCTTACAATCACCCGTCCCCTAATCCTAACCCGTACGCTAACACTAACCCGTACCCTAACACGTACGCTCACCCTAAACCGTTGTCGTACCCTAAACTGTACCCTAAACCGTCCCCATCCCCGTCCCCTAACCCTAACCCTAACCCTAACCCTAACCTTTACCCGAAGCCTTCTCCTCACCCGTCCCCTAATCCTAACCCGTACCCTAACACATACGCTCACCCTAAACCGTTGTCGTACCCTAACCTGTACCCTAAACCGTCCCTGTCCCCGTCCCCGTCCCCGTCCCCTAACCGTAACCCTAACCCTTACCCAAAGCCTTACCCTCACCCGTCCCCTAGTCCTATCCCGTACGCTAACACTAACCCGTACCCTAACACGTACGCTCACCCTAAACCGTTGTCGTAACCTAACCTGTACCCTAAACCGTCCCCGTCCCCGTCCCCTAACCCTAACCCTAACCCTAACCCTTACCCGAAGCCTTACACTCAACCGTCCCCTAATCCTAACCCGTACGCTCACACTAACCCGTACCCTAAAACGTTCGCTCACCCTAAACCGTTGTCGTACCCTAACCTGTACCCTAAACCGTCCCCGTCCCCTAACCCTAACCCTAAGCCTAACCCTTACCCGAAGCCTTACCCTCACCCGTCCCATAATCCTAACCCGTACGCTAACACTAACCCGTACCCTAACACGTACGCTCACCCTAAATCGTTGTCGTACCCTAAACTGTACCCTAAACCGTCCCCGTCCCCTAACCCTAAACCTAACCCTAACCCTAAACCTAACGCTTACCCGAAGCCTTACCCTCACCCGTCCCCTAATCCTAACCCGTACGCTAACACTAACCCGTACCCTAACACGTACGCTCACCCTAAAACGTTGTCGTACCCTAACCTGTAACCTAAACCATCCCCGTCCCCTAACCCTAACCCTAACCCTAACCCTAACCCTAACCCTAACCCTTACCCGAAGCCTTACCCTCACCCGTCCCCTAATCCTAACCCGTACGCTAACACTAACCCGTACCCTAACACGTACGCTCACCCTAAATCGTTGTCGTACCCTAACCTGTACCTTAAACCATCCCCGTCACCTAACCCTAACCCTAACCCTAACCCTAACCCTAAGCCTTACCCGAAGCCTAACCCTCACCCGTCCCCTAATCCTAACCCGTACGCTAACACTACCACGTACCCTAACACGTACGCTCACCCTAAACCGTTGTCGTACCCTAACCTGTACCCTAAACCGTCCCCGTCCCCTATCCCTAACCCTAACCCTAACCCTAACCCTAATCCTTACCCGAAGCCTTACCCTCACCCGTCCCCTAATCCTAACCCGTACGCTAACACTAACCCGTACCCTAACACGTACGCTCACCCTAAACCGTTGTCGTACCCTAACCTGTACCCTAAACCGTCCCCGTCCCCGTCCCCTAGCCCTAACCCTAAACCTAACCTTAACCCTTACCCGAAGCCTTACCCTCACCCGTCCCCTAATCCTAACCCGTACGCTAACACTAACCCGTACCCTAACACGTACGCTCACCCTAAACCGTTGTCGTACACTAACCTGTACCCTAAACCGTCCCCGTCCCCTAAGCCTAACCCTAACCCTAAACCTAACCCTAACCCTTACCCGAAGCCTTACCCTCACCCGTCCCCTAATCCTAACCCGTACACTAACACTAACCGTACCCTAACACGTACGCTCACCATAAACCGTTGACGTACCCTAACCTGTACCCTAAACCGTCCCCGTCCCCTAACCCTAACCCTAACCCTAACCCTAACCCTTACCTGAAGCCTTACAATCACCCGTCCCCTAATCCTAACCCGTACGCTAACACTAACCCGTACCCTAACACGTACGCTCACCCTAAACCGTTGTCGTACCCTAAACTGTACCCTAAACCGTCCCCATCCCCGTCCCCTAACCCTAACCCTAACCCTAACCCTAACCTTTACCCGAAGCCTTATCCTCACCCGTCCCCTAATCCTAACCAGTACCCTAACACATACGCTCACCCTAAACCGTTGTCGTACCCTAACCTGTACCCTAAACCGTCCCTGTCCCCGTCCCCGTCCCCGTCCCCTAACCGTAACCCTAACCCTTACCCAAAGCCTTACCCTCACCCGTCCCCTAGTCCTATCCCGTACGCTAACACTAACCCGTACCCTAACACGTACGCTCACCCTAAACCGTTGTCGTAACCTAACCTGTACCCTAAAACGTCCCCGTCCCCGTCCCCTAACCCTAACCCTAACCCTAACCCTTACCCGAAGCCTTACACTCAACCGTCCCCTAATCCTAACCCGTACGCTAACACTAACCCGTACCCTAAAACGTTCGCTCACCCTAAACCGTTGTCGTACCCTAACCTGTACCCTAAACCGTCCCCGTCCCCTAACCCTAACCCTAAGCCTAACCCTTACCCGAAGCCTTACCCTCACCCGTCCCATAATCCTAACCCGTACGCTAACACTAACCCGTACCCTAACACGTACGCTCACCCTAAATCGTTGTCGTACCCTAAACTGTACCCTAAACCGTCCCCGTCCCCTAACCCTAAACCTAACCCTAACCCTAAACCTAACGCTTACCCGAAGCCTTACCCTCACCCGTCCCCTAATCCTAACCCGTACGCTAACACTAACCCATACCCTAACACGTACGCTCACCCTAAAACGTTGTCGTACCCTAACCTGTAACCTAAACCATCCCCGTCCCCTAACCCTAACCCTAACCCTAACCCTAACCCTAACCCTTACCCGAAGCCTTACCCTCACCCGTCCCCTAATCCTAACCCGTACGCTAACACTAACCCGTACCCTAACACGTACGCTCACCCTAAATCGTTGTCGTACCCTAACCTGTACCTTAAACCATCCCCGTCACCTAACCCTAACCCTAACCCTAACCCTAACCCTAAGCCTTACCCGAAGCCTAACCCTCACCCGTCCCCTAATCCTAACCCGTACGCTAACACTACCACGTACCCTAACACGTACGCTCACCATAAACCGTTGTCGTACCCTAACCTGTACCCTAAACCGTCCCCGTCCCCTATCCCTAACCCTAACCCTAACCCTAACCCTAATCCTTACCCGAAGCCTTACACTCACCCGTCCCCTAATCCTAACCCGTACGCTAACACTAACCCGTACCCTAACACGTACGCTCACCCTAAACCGTTGTCGTACCCTAACCTGTACCCTAAACCGTCCCCGTCCCCGTCCCCTAGCCCTAACCCTTACCCGAAGCCTTACCCTCACCCGTCCCCTAATCCTAACCCGTACGCTAACACTAACCAGTACCCTAACACGTACGCTCACCCTAAACCGTTGTCGTACACTAACCTGTACCCTAAACCATCCCCGTGCCCGTCCCCTAACCCTAACCCTAACCCTAACCCTAACCCTTACCCGAAACCTTACACTCACCCTTCCCCTAATCCTAACCCGTACGCTAACACTAACCCGTACCCTAACACGTACGCTCACACTAAACCGTTGTCGTACTCTAACCTGTAGCCTAAACCGTCCCCGTCCCCTAACCCTAACCCTAACCCTTACCCGAAGCCTTACCCTAACCCGTCCCCTAATCCTAACCCATACGCTAACACTAAACCGTACCCTAACACGTACCCTCACCCTAAACCGGTGTCGTACCCTAACCTGTACCCTAAACCGTCCCCGTGCCCGTCCCCTAACCCTAACCCTAACCCTAACCCTAACCCTTTCCCGAAGCCTTACCCTCACCCGTCCCCTAATCCAAACCCGTACGCTAACACTAAGCCGTACCCTAACACGTACGCTCACACTAAACCGTTGTCGTACCGTAACCTGTACCCTAAACCGTCCCCGTCCCCTAACCCTAACCCTAACCCTAACCCTAACCCTTTCCCGAAGCCTTACCCTCACCCGTCCCCTAATCCAAACCCGTACGCTAACACTAAGCCGTACCCTAACACGTACGCTCACACTAAACCGTTGTCGTACCGTAACCTGTACCCTAAACCGTCCCCGTCCCCTAACCCTAACCCTAACCATAACCGTAACACTTACCCGAAGCCTTACCCTCACCCGTCCCCTAATCCTAACCCGTACACTAACACTAACCGAACCCTAACACGTACGCTCACCATAAACCGTTGACGTACCCTAACCTGTACCCTAAACCGTCCCCGTCCCCTAACCCTAACCCTAACACTAACACTAACCCTTACCCGAAGCCTTACACTCACCCGTCCCCTAATCTTAACCCGTACGCTAACACTAACCCGTACCCTAACACGTACGCTCACCCTAAACCGTTGTCGTACCCTAACCTGTACCCTAAACCGTCCCCATCCCCGTCCCCTAACCCTAACCCTAACCCTAACCCTAACCTTTACCCGAAGCCTTACCCTCACCCGTCCCCTAATCCTAAACAGTACGCTAACACTAACCCGTACCCTAACACGTACGCTCACCCTAAACCGTTGTCGTACACTAACCTGTACCCTAAACCGTCCCCGTCCCCTAACCCTAACCCTAAACCTAACCCTAACCCTAACCCTAACCCTTACCCGAAGCCTAACACTCACCCGTCCCCTAATCCTAACCCGTACGCTAACACTAACCCATACCCTAACACGTACGCTCACCCTAAACCGTTGTCGTATCCTAACCTGTACCCTAAACAGTCCCCGTCCCCTAACCCTAACCCTAACCCTAACACTAACCCTAAACCTTACCCGAAGCCTTACCCTCACCCGTCCCCTAATCCTAACCCGTACGCTAACACTAACCCGTACCCTAACAAGTACGCTCACCCTAAACCGTTGTCGTACCCTAACCTGTACCCTAAACCGTACCCGTCCCCGTCCCCGTCCCCTAACCCTAACCCTTACCTGAAGCCTTACCCTCACCCGTCCCCTAATCCTAACCTGTATGCTAACACTAACCCGTACCCTAACACCTACACTCACCCTAAACCGTTGTCGTACCCTAACCTGTACCCTAAACCGTCCCCGTCCCCTAACCCTAACACTAACCCTAACCCTAACCCTAACCCTTACCCGAAGCCTTACACTCACCCATCCCCTAATCCTAACCCTTACGCTAACACTAAGCCTTACCCTAACACGTACGCTCACCCTAAACCGTTGTCGTACCCTAACCTGTACCCTAAACCGTCCCAATCCCCTAACGCTAACCCTAAGCCTAACCCTAACCCTTACCCGAAGCCTTACCCTCACCCGTCCCCTAATCCTAACCCGTACGCTAACACTAACCCGTAACCTAACACGTACGCTCACCCTAAACCGTTGTCGTAGCCTAACCTGTACCCTAAACCGTCCCCGTCCCCTAACCCTAACCCTAAACCTAACCCTAACCCTTACCCGAAGCCTTAAACTCACCCGTCCCCTAATCCTAACCCGTACGCTAACACTAACCCGTACCCTAACATGTACGCTCACCCTAAACCGTTGTCATACCCTAACCTGTACCCTATACCGTCCCCGTCCCCTAACCATAACCCTAACTCTAACCCTAACCCTAACCCTTACCCGAAGCCTTACCCTCACCCGTCCCCTAATCCTAACCCGTACACTAACACTAACCCGTACCCTAACACGTACGCTCACCCTAAACCGTTGACGTACACTAACCTGTACCCTAAACCGTCCCCGTCCCCTAACCCTAACCCTAACCCTAACCCTAACCCTAACCCTTACCCGAAGCCTTACACTCACCCGTCCCCTAATCCTAACCCGTACGCTAACACTAACCCGTACCCTAACACGTACGCTAACCCTAAACCTTTGTCGTACCCTAACCTGTACCCTAAACCGTCCCCGTCCCCGTCCCCTAACCCTAACCCTAACCCTAACCCTTCCTTTACCCGAAGCCTTACCCTCACCCGTCCCCTAATCCTAACCCGTACGCTAACACTAACCTGTACCCTAACACGTACGCTCACCCTAAACCGTTGTCGTACCCTAAAATGTACCCTACACCGTCCCCGTCCCCTAACCCTAACCCCAACCCCAACCCTAACCCTAACCCTAACCCTAACCCGAAGCCTTACCCTCACCCGTACCCTAATCCTAACCCGTACGCTATCACTAACCCGTACCCTAACACGTACGCTCACCCTAAACCGTTGTCGTAAACTAACCTGTACCCTAAACCGTCCCCGTCCCCTAAGCCTAACCCTAAACCTAAACCTAACCCTAACCCTTACACGAAGCCTTACCCTCACCCGTCCCCTAATCCTAACCCGTACGCTAACACTAACCCGTACCCTAACACGTACGCTCACCCTAAACCGTTATCGTACCCTAACCTGTACCCTAAACCGTCCCCGTCCCCTAACCCTAACCCTAACCCTAACCCTTACCCGAAGCCTTACCCTCACCCGTCCCCTAATCCTAACCCGTACGCTAACACTAACCCGTTCCCTAACACGTACGCTCACCCTAAACCGTTGTCGTACCCTAACCTGTACCCTAAACTGTCCCCGTCCCCTAACCCTAACCCTAACCCTAACGCTAACCCTTACCCGAAGCCTTACCCTCACCCGTTCCCTAATCCTAAACCGTACGCTAACACTAAACCGTACCCTAACACGTACCCTCACCTTAAACCATTGTCGTAACCTTACCTGTACCCTAAACCGTCCCCGTGCCCGTCCCCTAACCCTAAACCTAACCCTAACCCTAACCCTTTCCCGAAGCCTTACCCTCACCCGTCCCCTAATCCTAACCCGTACGCTAACACTAACCCGTACCCTAACACGTACGCTCACCCTAAACCGTTGTCGTACCCTAACCTGTACCCTAAACCGTCCCCGTCCCCTAATCATAACCCTAACCCTAATCCTAACCCTAACCCTTACCCGAAGCCTTACACACATCCGTCCCCTAATCCTCACCCGTACGTTAACACTAACCCGTACCTTAACACGTACGCTCACCCTAAACCGTTGACGTACCCTAACTTGCACCCTAAACCGTCCCTGTCCCCTAACCCTTACCCTAACCCTAACCCTAACCCTTACCCGAAGCCTTACTCTCACCCGTCCCATAATCCTAAACCGTACGCTAACACTAACCCGTACCCTAACACGTACGCTCACCCTAAACCGTTGTCGTAGCCTAACCTGTACCCTAAACCGTCCCCGTCCCCTAACACTAACTCTAACCCTAACCCTAACCTTAACCTTTACCCGAAGCCTTACCCTCACCCATCCCCTAATCCTAACCCGTACGCTAACACTAACCCGTACCCTAACATGTACGCTCAACCTAAACTGTTGTCCTACCCTAACCTGTACCCTAAACCGTCCCCGTCCCCTAACCCTAACCCTAACCCTAACCCTAACCCTTACCCGAAGCCTTACCCTAACCCGTCCCCTAATCGTAACCCGTACGCTAACACTAATCCGTACCCTAACACCTACGCTCACCCTAAATCGTTGTCGTACCATAACATGTACCCTAAACCGTCCCCGTCCCCTAACCCTAACCCTAACCCTAACCCTAACCCTTACCCGAAGCCTTACCCTCACCCGTCCCCTAATCCTAACCCGTACGCTAACACTAACTCGTACCCTAACACGTACGCTCACCCTAAACCGTTGTCGTACCCTAAAATGTACCCTACACCGTCCCCGTCCCCTAACTCTAACCCCAACCCTAACCCTAACCCTAACCCTTACCCGAAGCCTTACCCTCACCCGTCCCTTAATCCTAACCCATACGCTAACACTAATCCGTACCCTAACACCTACGCTCACCCTAAACCGTTGTCGTACCCTAACCTGTACCCCAAACCGTCCCCGTCCCCTATCCCTAACCCTAACCCTAACCCTAACCCTAATCCTTACCCGAAGCCTTACACTCACCCGTCCCCTAATCCTAACCCGTACGCTAACACTAACCCGTACCCTAACACGTACGCTCTCCCTAAACCGTTGTCGTACCCTAACCTTTACCCTAAACCGTCCCCGTCCCCGTCCCCTAACCCTAACCCTAAACCTAACCCTAACCCTTACCCGAAGCCTTACCCTCACCCGTCCCCTAATCCTAACCCGTACGCTAACACTAACCCGTAACCTAACACGTACGCTCACCCTAAACCGTTGTCGTACACTAACCTGTACCCTAAACCATCCCCGTGCCCGTCCCCTAACCGTAACCCTAACCCTAACCCTAACCCTTACCCGAAGCCTTACACTCACCCTTCCCCTAATCCTAACCCGTACGCTAACACTAACCCGTACCCTAACACGTACGCTCACACTAAACCGTTGTCGTACCCTAACCTGTAGCCTAAATCGTCCCCGTCCCCTAACCCTAACCCTAACCCTTACCCGAAGCCTTACCCTAACCCGTCCCCTAATCCTAACCCGTAGGCTAACACTAACCCGTACCCTAACACGTACCCTCACCCTAAACCGGTGTCGTACCCTAACCGGTACCCTAAACCGTCCCCGTGCCCGTCCCCTAACCCTAACCCTAACCCTAAACCTAACCCTTTCCCGAAGCCTTACCCTCACCCGTCCCCTAATCCAAACCCGTACGCTAACACTAAGCCGTACCCTAACACGTACGCTCACCCTAAACCGTTGTCGTACCCTAACCTGTACCCTAAACCGTCCCCGTCCCCTAACCCTAACCCTAACCATAACCCTAACACTTACCCGAAGCCTTACCCTCACCCGTCCCCTAATCCTAACCCGTACACTAACACTAACCGTACCCTAACACGTACGCTCACCATAAACCGTTGACGTACCCTAACCTGTACCCTAAACCGTCCCCGTCCCCGTCCCCTAACCCTAACCCTAACCCTAACCCTTACCCGAAGCCTTACAATCACCCGTCCCCTAATCCTAACCCGTACGCTAACACTAACCCGTACCCTAACACGTACGCTCACCCTAAACCGTTGTCGTACCCTAACCTGTACCCTAAACCGTCCCCATCCCCGTCCCCTAACCCTAACCCTAACCCTAACCTTTACCCGAAGCCTTATCCTCACCCGTCCCCTAATCCTAACACGTACCCTAACACATACGCTCACCCTAAACCGTTGTCGTACCCTAACCTGTACCCTAAACCGTCCCCGTCCCCGTCCCCGTCCCCGTCCCCTAACCGTAACCCTAACCCTTACCCAAAGCCTTACCCTCACCCGTCCCCTAGTCCTATCCCGTACGCTAACACTAACCCGTACCCTAACACGTACGCTCACCCTAAACCGTTGTCGTAACCTAACCTGTACCCTAAACCGTCCCCGTCCCCTAACCCTAACCCTAACCCTAACCCTTTCCCGAAGCCTTACCCTCACCCTTCCCCTAATCCAAACCCGTACGCTAACACTAAGCCGTACCCTAACACCTACGCTCACCCTAAACCGTTGTCGTACCCTAACCTGTACCCTAAACCGTCCCCGTCCCCTAACCCTAACCCTAACCATAACCCTAACCCTTAGCCGAAGCCTTACCCTCACCCGTCCCCTAATCCTAACCCGTACACTAACACTAACCGTACCCTAACACGTACGCTCACCATAAACCGTTGACGTAACCTAACCTGTACCCTAAACCGTCCCCGTCCCCTAACCCTAACCCTAACCCTAACCCTAACCCTTACCCGAAGCCTTACACTCACCCGTCCCCTAATCCTAACCCGTACGCTAACACTAACCCGTACCCTAACACGTACGCTCACCCTAAACCGTTGTCGTACCCTAACCTGTACCCTAAACCGTCCCCATCCCCGTCCCCTAACCCTAACCCTAACCCTAACCCTAACCTTTACCCGAAGCCTTACCCTCACCCGTCCCCTAATCCTAAACAGTACGCTAACACTAACCCGTACCCTAACACGTACGCTCACCCTAAACCGTTGTCGTACACTAACCTGTACCCTAAACCGTCCCCGTCCCCTAACCCTAACCCTAAACCTAACCCTAACCCTAACCCTAACCCTTACCCGAAGCCTAACACTCACCCGTCCCCTAATCCTAACACGTACGCTAACACTAACCCATACCCTAACACGTACGCTCACCCTAAACCGTTGTCGTATCCTAACCTGTACCCTAAACAGTCCCCGTCCCCTAACCCTAACCCTAACCCTAACACTAACCCTAAACCTTACCCGAAGCCTTACCCTCACCCGTCCCCTAATCCTAACCCGTACGCTAACACTAACCCGTACCCTAACAAGTACGCTCACCCTAAACCGTTGTCGTACCCTAACCTGTACCCTAAACCGTACCCGTCCCCGTCCCCGTCCCCTAACCCTAACCCTTACCTGAAGCCTTACCCTCACCCGTCCCCTAATCCTAACCCGTATGCTAACACTAACCCGTACCCTAACACCTACACTCACCCTAAACCGTTGTCGTACCCTAACCTGTACCCTAAACCGTCCCCGTCCCCTAACCCTAACACTAACCCTAATCCTAACCCTAACCCTTACCCGAAGCCTTACACTCACCCGTCCCCTAATCCTAACCCTTACGCTAACACTAACCCTTACCCTAACACGTACGCTCACCCTAAACCGTTGTCGTACCCTAACCTGTACCCTAAACCGTCCCAATCCCCTAACGCTAACCCTAAGCCTAACCCTAACCCTTACCCGAAGCCTTACCCTCACCCGTCCCCTAATCCTAACCCGTACGCTAACACTAACCCGTACCCTAACACGTACGCTCACCCTAAACCATTGTCGTAGCCTAACCTGTACCCTGAACCGTCCCCGTCCCCTAACCCTAACCCTAAACCTAACCCTAATCCTTACCCGAAGCCTTAAACTCACCCGTCCCCTAATCCTAACCCGTACGCTAACACTAACCCGTACCCTAACACGTACGCTCACCCTAAACCGTTGTCATACCCTAACCTGTACCCTATACCGTCCCCGTCCCCTAACCCTAACCCTAACTCTAACCCTAACCCTAACCCTTACCCGAAGCCTTACCCTCACCCGTCCCCTAATCCTAACCCGTACACTAACACTAACCCGTACCCTAACACGTACGCTCACCCTAAACCGTTGACGTACACTAACCTGTACCCTAAACCGTACCCGTCCCCTAACCCTAACCCTAACCCTAACCCTAACCCTTACCCGAAGCCTTACACTCACCCGTCCCCTAATCCTAACCCGTACGCTAACACTAACCCGTACCCTAACACGTACGCTAACCCTAAACATTTGTCGTACCCTAACCTGTACCCTAAACCGTCCCCGTCCCCGTCCCCTAACCCTAACCCTAACCCTAACCCTAACCTTTACCCTAAGCCTTACCCTCACCCGTCCCCTAATCCTAACCCGTACGCTAACACTAACCCGTACCCTAACACGTACGCTCACCCTAAACCGTTGTTGTACCCTAAAATGTACCCTACACCGTCCCCGTCCCCTAACCCTAACCCCAACCCCAACCCTAACCCTAACCCTAACCCTAACCCGAAGCCTTACCCTCACCCGTACCCTAATCCTAACCCGTACGTTATCACTAACCCGTACCCTAACACGTACGCTCACCCTAAACCGTTGTCGTAAACTAACCTGTACCCTAAACCGTCCCCGTCCCCTAAGCCTAACCCTAACCCTAAACCTAACCCTAACCCTTACCCGAAGCCTTACCCTCACCCGTCCCCTAATCCTAACCCGTACGCTAACACTAACCCGTACCGTAACACGTACGCTCACCCTAAACCGTTGTCGTACCCTAACCTGTACCCTAAACCGTCCCCGTCCCCTAACCCTAACCCTAACCGTAACCCTAACCCTTACCCGAAGCCTTACCTTCACCCGTCCTCTAATCCTAACCCGTACGCTAACACTAACCCGTACCCTAACACGTACGCTCACCCTAAACCGTTGTCGTACCCTTACCTGTACCCTAAACTGTCCCCGTCCCCTAACCCTAACCCTAACCCTAACGCTAACCCTTACCCGAAGCCTTACCCTCACCCGTTCCCTAATCCTAACCCGTACGCTAACACTAAACCGTACCCTAACACGTACCCTCACCTTAAACCATTGTCGTACCCTTACCTGTACCCTAAACCGTCCCCGTGCCCGTCCCCTAACCCTAAACCTAACCCTAACCCTAACCCTTTCCCGACGCCTTACCCTCACCCGTCCCCTAATCCTAACCCGTACGCTAACACTAAACCGTACCCTAACACGTACGCTCACCCTAAACCGTTGTCGTACCCTAACCTGTACCCTAAACCGTCCCCGTCCCCTAATCCTAACCCTAACCCTAATCCTAACCCTAACCCTTACCCGAAGCCTTACACACACCCGTCCCCTAATCCTCACCCGTACGTTAACACTAACCCGTACCCTAACACGTACGCTCACCCTAAACCATTGACGTACCCTAACTTGTACCCTAAACCGTCCCTGTCCCCTAACCCTTACCCTAACCCTAACCCTAACCCTTACCCGAAGCCTTACCCTAACCCGTCCCCTAATCGTAACCCGTACGCTAACACTAATCCGTACCCTAACACGTACGCTCACCCTAAATCGTTGTCGTACCCTAACCTGTACCCTAAACCGTCCCCGTCCCCTAACCCTAACCCTAACCCTAACCCTAACCCTTACCCGAAGCCTTACCCTCACCCGTCCCCTAATCCTAACCCGTACGCTAACACTAACCCGTACCCTAACACGTACGCTCACCCTAAACCGTTGTTGTACCCTAAAATGTACCCTACACCGTCCCCGTCCCCTACTCTAACCCCAACCCTAACCCTAACCCTAACCCTTACCCGAAGCCTTACCCTCACCCGTCCCTTAATCCTAACCCATACGCTAACACTAATCCGTACCCTAACACCTACGCTCACCCTAAACCGTTGTCGTACCCTAACCTGTACCCTAAACCGTCACCGTCCCCTAACCATAACCCTAACCCTAACCCTAACCCTTACCCGAAGCCTTCCCCTAACCGTCCCCTAATCCTAACCCGTATGCTAACACTAAACCACACACTAACATGTACGCTCACCCTAAACCGTTGTCCTACCCTAACCTGTACCCTAAACCGTCCCTGTCCCCGTCCCCTTACCCTAACCCTAACCATAACCCTAACCCTAACCCTTACCCAAAGCCTTACCCTCACCCGTCCCCTAATCCTATCCCGTACGCTAACACTAACCCGTACCCTAACACGTACGCTCACCCTAAACCATTGTCGTAACCTAACCTGTACCCTAAACCGTCCCCGTCCCCGTCCCCTAACCCTAACCCTAACCCTAACCCTTACCCGAAGCCTTACACTCAACCGTCCCCTAATCCTAACCCGTACGCTAACACTAACCCGTACCCTAAAACGTACGCTCACCCTAAACCGTTGTCGTACCCTAACCTGTACCCTAAACCATCCCCGTCCCCTAACCCTAACCCTAACCCTAACCCTTACCCTAAGCCTTACCCTCACCCGTCCCATAATCCTAACCCGTACGCTAACACTAACCCGTACCCTAACACGTACGCTCACCCTAAATCGTTGTCGTACCCTAAACTGTACCCTAAACCGTCCCCGTCCCCTAACCCTAAACCTAACCCTAACCCTAAACCTAACGCTTACCCGAAGACTTACCCTCACCCGTCCCCTAATCCTAACCCGTACGCTAACACTAACCCGTACCCTAACACGTACGCTCACCCTAAAACGTTGTCGTACCCTAACCTGTACCCTAAATCATCCCCGTCCCCTAACCCTAACCCTAACCCTAACCGTAACCCTAACCCTTACCCGAAGCCTTACCCTCACCCGTCCCCTAATCCTAACCCGTACGCTAACACTAACCCGTACCCTAACACGTACGCTCACCCTAAACCGTTGTCGTACCCTAACCTGTACCCTAAACCATCCCCGTCACCTAACCCTAACCCTAACCCTAACCCTAACCCTAAGCCTTACCCGAAGCCTAACCCTCACCCGTCCCCTAATCCTAACCCGTACGCTAACACTACCACGTACCCTAACAGGTACGCTCACCCTAAACCGTTGTCGTACCCTAACCTGTACCCTAAACCGTACCCGTCCCCTATCCCTAACCCTAACCCTAACCCTAACCCTAATCCTTACCCGAAGCCTTACACTCACCCGTCCCCTAATCCTAACCCGTACGCTAACACTAACCCGTACCCTAACACGTACGCTCTCCCTAAACCGTTGTCGTACCCTAACCTGTACCCTAAACCGTCCCCGTCCCCGTCCCCTAACCCTAACCCTAAACCTAACCCTAACCCTTACCCGAAGCCTTACCCTCACCCGTCCCCTAATCCTAAACCGTACGCTAACACTAACCCGTAACCTAACACGTACGCTCACCCTAAACCGTTGTCGTACACTAACCTGTACCCTAAACCATCCCCGTGCCCGTCCCCTAACCCTAACCCTAACCCTAACCCTAACCCTTACCCGAAGCCTTACACTCACCCTTCCCCTAATCCTAACCCGTACGCTAACACTAACCCGTACCCTAACACGTACGCTCACACTAAACTGTTGTCGTACCCTAACCTGTAGCCTAAATCGTCCCCGTCCCCTAACCCTAACCCTAACCCTTACCCGAAGCCTTACCCTAACCCGTCCCCTAATCCTAACCCGTACGCTAACACTAACCCGTACCCTAACACGTACCCTCACCCTAAACCGGTGTCGTACCCTAACCGGTACCCTAAACCGTCCCCGTGCCCATCCCCTAACCCTAACCCTAACCCTAAACCTAACCCTTTCCCGAAGCCTTACCCTCACCCGTCCCCTAATCCAAACCCGTACGCTAACACTAAGCCGTACCCTAACACGTACGCTCACCCTAAACCGTTGTCGTACCCTAACCTGTACCCTAAACCGTCCCCGTCCCCTAACCCTAACCCTAACCATAACCCTAACACTTACCCGAAGCCTTACCCTCACCCGTCCCCTAATCCTAACCCGTACACTAACACTAACCGTACCCTAACACGTACGCTCACCATAAACCGTTGACGTACCCTAACCTGTACCCTAAACCGTCCCCGTCCCCGTCCCCTAACCCTAACCCTAACCCTAACCCTTACCCGAAGCCTTACAATCACCCGTCCCCTAATCCTAACCCGTACGCTAACACTAACCCGTACCCTAACACGTACGCTCACCCTAAACCGTTGTCGTACCCTAACCTGTACCCTAAACCGTCCCCATCCCCGTCCCCTAACCCTAACCCTAACCCTAACCCTAACCTTTACCCGAAGCCTTATCCTCACCCGTCCCCTAATCCTAACCCGTACCCTAACACATACGCTCACCCTAAACCGTTGTCGTACCCTAACCTGTACCCTAAACCGTCCCCGTCCCCGTCCCCGTCCCCTAACCGTAACCCTAACCCTTACCCAAAGCCTTACCCTCACCCGTCCCCTAGTCCTATCCCGTACGCTAACACTAACCCGTACCCTAACACGTACGCTCACCCTAAACCGTTGTCGTAACCTAACCTGTACCCTAAACCGTCCCCGTCCCCGTCCCCTAACCCTAACCCTAACCCTAACCCTTACCCGAAGCCTTACACTCAACCGTCCCCTAATCCTAACCCGTACGCTAACACTAACCCGTACCCTAAAACGTACGCTCACCCTAAACCGTTGTCGTACCCTAAGCTGTACCCTAAACCGTCCCCGTCCCCTAACCCTAACCCTAACCCTAACCCTTACCCGAAGCCTTACCCTCACCGTCCCCTAATCCTAACCCGTACGCTAACACTAAGCCGTACCCTAACACGTACGCTCACCCTAAACCGTTGTCGTACCCTAACCTGTACCCTAAACCGTCCCCGTCCCCTAACCCTAACCCTAACCATAACCCTAACACTTAGCCGAAGCCTTACCCTCACCCGTCCCCTAATCCTAACCCGTACACTAACACTAACCGTACCCTAACACGTACGCTCACCATAAACCGTTGACGTAACCTAACCTGTACCCTAAACCGTCCCCGTCCCCTAACCCTAACCCTAACCCTAACCCTAACCCTTACCCGAAGCCTTACACTCACCCGTCCCCTAATCCTAACCCGTACGCTAACACTAACCCGTACCCTAACACGTACGCTCACCCTAAACCGTTGTCGTACCCTAACCTGTACCCTAAACCGTCCCCATCCCCGTCCCCTAACCCTAACCCTAACCCTAACCCTAACCTTTACCCGAAGCCTTACCCTCACCCGTCCCCTAATCCTAAACAGTACGCTAACACTAACCCGTACCCTAACACGTACGCTCACCCTAAACCGTTGTCGTACACTAACCTGTACCCTAAACCGTCCCCGTCCCCTAACCCTAACCCTAAACCTAACCCTAAACCTAACCCTAACCCTTACCCGAAGCCTAACACTCACCCGTCCACTAATCCTAACACGTACGCTAACACTAACCCATACCCTAACACGTACGCTCACCCTAAACCGTTGTCGTATCCTAACCTGTACCCTAAACAGTCCCCGTACCCTAACCCTAACCCTAACCCTAACACTAACCCTAAACCTTACCCGAAGCCTTACCCTCACCCGCCCCCTAATCCTAACCCGTACGCTAACACTAACCCGTACCCTAACAAGTACGCTCACCCTAAACCGTTGTCGTACCCTAACCTGTACCCTAAACCGTACCCGTCCCCGTCCCCGTCCCCTAACCCTAACCCTTACCTGAAGCCTTACCCTCACCCGTCCCCTAATCCTAACCCGTATGCTAACACTAACCCGTACCCTAACACCTACACTCACCCTAAACCGTTGTCGTACCCTAACCTGTACCCTAAACCGTCCCCGTCCCCTAACCCTAACACTAACCCTAATCCTAACCCTAACCCTTACCCGAAGCCTTACACTCACCCGTCCCCTAATCCTAACCCTTACGCTAACACTAACCCTTACCCTAACACGTACGCTCACCCTAAACCGTTGTCGTACCCTAACCTGTACCCTAAACCGTCCCAATCCCCTAACGCTAACCCTAAGCCTAACCCTAACCCTTACCCGAAGCCTTACCCTCACCCGCCCCCTAATCCTAACCCGTACGCTAACACTAACCCGTACCCTAACACGTACGCTCACCCTAAACCATTGTCGTAGCCTAACCTGTACCCTGAACCGTCCCCGTCCCCTAACCCTAACCCTAAACCTAACCCTAATCCTTACCCGAAGCCTTAAACTCACCCGTCCCCTAATCCTAACCCGTACGCTAACACTAACCCGTAACCTAACACGTACGCTCACCCTAAACCGTTGTCATACCCTAACCTGTACCCTATACCGTCCCCGTCCCCTAACCCTAAACCTAACTCTAACCCTAACCCTAACCCTTACCCGAAGCCTTACCCTCACCCGTCCCCTAATCCTAACCCGTACGCTAACACTAACCCGTACCCTAACACGTACGCTCACCCTAAACCGTTGACGTACACTAACCTGTACCCTAAACCGTACCCGTCCCCTAACCCTAACCCTAACCCTAACCCTAACCCTAACCCTTACCCGAAGCCTTACACTCACCCGTCCCCTAATCCTAACCCGTACGCTAACACTAACCCGTACCCTAACACGTACGCTAACCCTAAACTTTTGTCGTACCCTAACCTGTACCCTAAACCGTCCCCGTCCCCGTCCCCTAACCCTAACCCTAACCCTAACCCTAACCTTTACCCGAAGCCTTACCCTCACCCGTCCCCTAATCCTAACCCGTACGCTAACACTAACCCGTACCCTAACACGTACGCTCACCCTAAACCGTTGTTGTACCCTAAAATGTACCCTACACCGTCCCCGTCCCCTAACCCTAACCCCAACCCCAACCCTAACCCTAACCCTAACCCTAACCCGAAGCCTTACCCTCACCCGTACCCTAATCCTAACCCGTACGTTATCACTAACCCGTACCCTAACACGTACGCTCACCCTAAACCGTTGTCGTAAACTAACCTGTACCGTAAACCGTCCCCATCCCCTAAGCCTAACCCTAACCCTAAACCTAACCCTAACCCTTACCCGAAGCCTTACCCTCACCCGTCCCCTAATCCTAACCCGTACGCTAACACTAACCCGTACCGTAACACGTACGCTCACCCTAAACCGTTGTCGTACCCTAACCTGTACCCTAAACCGTCCCCGTCCCCTAACCCTAACCCTAACCCTAACCCTAACCCTTACCCGAAGCCTTACCTTCACCCGTCCCCTAATCCTAACCCGTACGCTAACACTAACCCGTACCCTAACACGTACGCTCACCCTAAACCGTTGTCGTACCCTAACCTGTACCCTAAACTGTCCCCGTCCCCTAACCCTAACCCTAAACCTAACGCTAACCCTTACCCGAAGCCTTACCCTCACCCGTTCCCTAATCCTAACCCGTACGCTAACACTAAACCGTACCCTAACACGTACCCTCACCTTAAACCATTGTCGTACCCTTACCTGTACCCTAAACCGTCCCCGTGCCCGTCCCCTAACCCTAAACCTAACCCTAACCCTAACCCTTTCCCGACGCCTTACCCTCACCCGTCCCCTAATCCTAACCCGTACGCTAACACTAAACCGTACCCTAACACGTACGCTCACCCTAAACCATTGTCGTACCCTAACCTGTACCCTAAACCGTCCCCGTCCCCTAATCCTAACCCTAACCCTAATCCTAACCCTAACCCTTACCCGAAGCCTTACACACACCCGTCCCCTAATCCTCACCCGTACGTTAACACTAACCCGTACCCTAACACGTACGCTCACCCTAAACCATTGACGTACCCTAACTTGTACCCTAAACCGTCCCTGTCCCCTAACCCTTACCCTAACCCTAACCCTAACCCTTACCCGAAGCCTTACTCTCACCCGTCCCATAATCCTAAACCGTACGCTAACACTAACCCGTACCCTAACACGTACGCTCACCCTAAACCGTTGTCGTAGCCTAACCTGTACCCTAAACCGTCCCCGTCCCCTAACACTAACTCTAACCCTAACCCTAACCCTAACCTTTACCCGAAGCCTTACCCTCACCCATCCCCTAATCCTAACCCGTACGCTAACACTAACCCGTACCCTAACATGTACGCTCAACCTAAACTGTTGTCCTACCCTAACCTGTACCCTAAACCGTCCCCGTCCCCTAACCCTAACCCTAACCCTAACCCTAACCCTTACCCGAAGCCTTACACTCACCCGTCCCCTAATCGTAACCCGTACGCTAACACTAATCCGTACCCTAACACCTACGCTCACCCTAAATCGTTGTCGTACCCTAACATGTACCCTAAACCGCCCCCGTCCCCTAACCCTAACCCTAACACTTACCCGAAGCCTTACCCTCACCCGTTCCCTAATCCTAACCCGTACGCTAACACTAACTCGTACCCTAACACGTACACTCACCCTAAACAGTTGTCGTACCCTAAAATGTACCCTACACCGTGCCCGTCCCCTAACTCTAACCCCAACCCTAACCCTAACCCTAACCCTTACCCGAAGCCTTACCCTCACCCGTCCCTTAATCCTAACCCGTACGCTAACACTAATCCGTACCCTAACACCTACGCTCACCCTAAACCGTTGTCGTACACTAACCTGTACCCTAAACCGTCACCGTCACCTAACCATAACCCTAACCCTAACCCTAACCCTTACCCGAAGCCTTACCCTAACCCGACCCTTAATCCTAACCCGTACGCTAACACTAAACCATACACTAACATGTACGCTCACCATAAACCGTTGTCCTACCCTAACCTGTACCCTAAACCGTCCCTGTCCCCGTCCCCTAACCCTAACCCTAACCATAACCCTAACCCTAACCCTTACCCAAAGCCTTACCCTCACCCGTCCCCTAATCCTATCCCGTACGCTAACACTAACCCGTACCCTAACACGTACGCTCACCCTAAACCGTTGTCGTAACCTAACCTGTACCCTAAACCGTCCCCGTCCCCGTCCCCTAACCCTAACCCTAACCCTAACCCTTACCCGAAGCCTTACACTCAACCGTCCCCTAATCCTAACCCGTACGCTAACACTAACCCGTACCCTAAAACGTACGCTCACCCTAAACCGTTGTCGTACCCTAACCTGTACCCTAAACCGTCCCCGTCCCCTAACCCTAACCCTAACCCTAACCCTTACCCGAAGCCTTACCCTCACCCGTCCCCTAATCCTAACCCGTACGCTAACACTAACCCGTACCCTAACACGTACGCTCTCCCTAAACCGTTGTCGTACCCTAACCTGTACCCTAAACCGTCCCCGTCCCCGTCGCCGAACCCTAACCCTAAACCTAACCCTAACCCTTACCCGAAGCCTTACCCTCACCCGTCCCCTAATCCTAACCCGTACGCTAACACTAACCCGTACCCTAACACGTACGCTCACCCTAAACCGTTGTCGTACACTAACCTGTACCCTAAACCATCCCCGTGCCCGTCCCCTAACCCTAACCCTAACCCTTACCCGAAGCCTTACACTCACCCTTCCCCTAATCCTAACCCGTACGCTAACACTAACCCGAACCCTAACACGTACGCTCACCCTAAACCGTTGTCGTACCCTAACCTGTAGCCTAAACCGTCCCCGTCCCCTAACCCTAACCCTAACCCTTACCCGAAGCCTTACCCTAACCCGTCCCCTAATCCTAACCCGTACGCTAACACTAACCCGTACCCTAACACGTACCCTCACCCTAAACCGGTGTCGTACCCTAACCTGTACCCTAAACCGTCCCGTGCCCGTCCCATAACCCTAACCCTAACCCTAACCCTAACCCTTTCCCGAAGCCTTACCCTCACCCATCCCCTAATCCAAACCCGTACGCTAACACTAAGCCGTACCCTAACACGTATGCTCAACCTAAACCGTTGTCGTACCCTAACCAGTACCCTAAACCGTCCCCGTCCCCTAAAACTAACCCTAACCATAACCCTAACACTTACCCGAAGCCTTACCCTCACCCGTCCCCTAATCCTAACCCGTACACTAACACTAACCGTACCCTAACACGTACGCTCACCATAAACCGTTGACGTACCCTAACCTGTACCCTAAACCGTCCCCGTCCCCTAACCCTAACCCTAACCCTAACCCTTACCCGAAGCCTTGCCCTCACCCGTCCCTTAATCCTAATCCGTACGCTAACACTAACCCGTACCCTAACACGTACGCTCACCCTAAACCGTTGTCGTACCCTAACCTGTACCCTAAACCGTCCCCATCCCCGTCCCCTAACCCTAACCCTAACGCTAACCCTAACCTTTACCCGAAGCCTTACCCTCACCCGTCCCCTAATCCTAAACCGTACCCTAACACATACGCTCACCCTAAACCGTTGTCGTACCCTAACCTGTACCCTAAACCGTCCCCGTCCCCGTCCCCGTCCCCGTCCCCTAACCGTAACCCTAACCCTTACCCGAAGCCTTACCCTCACCCGTCCCCTAATCCTAACCCGTACGCTAACACTAACCCGTATCCTAACACGTACGCTCACCCTAAAACATTGTCGTACCCTAACCTGTTCCCTAAACTTTCCCCGTCCCCTAACCCTAACCCTAACCCTAACCCTTACCCGAAGCCTTACCCTCACTCTTCCCCTAATCCTAACCCGTACGCTAACACTAACCCGTTCCCTAACCCGTACGCTCACCCTAAACCGTTGACGTACCCTAACCTGTACCCTAAACCGTCCCCGTCCCCGTCCCCTAACCCTAACCCTATCCCTAACCCTAACCCTTACCCGAAGCCTTACCCTCACCCGTCCCCTAATCCTAACCCGTACGCTAACACTAACCCGTACCCTAACACGTACGCTCACCCTAAACCGTTGTCGTACACTAACCTGTACCATAAACCGTCCCCGTCCCCTAACCCTAACCCTAACCC
This sequence comes from Delphinapterus leucas, assembly GCF_059928025.1. Lineage (NCBI taxonomy): Eukaryota > Metazoa > Chordata > Mammalia > Artiodactyla > Monodontidae > Delphinapterus > Delphinapterus leucas. The sequence continues at coordinate 428,887 of NW_028322284.1, forward strand.
TAACCGTAAACCTAACCCTTACCAGAAGCCTTACACTCACCCGTCCCCTAAACCTAACCCGTACGCTAACACTAACCCATACCTTAAAACGTACACTCAACCTAAACCATTGTCGTACCCTAACCTGTACCCTAAACCGTCCCCGTCCCCTAACCCTAACCCTAACCCTAACCCTAACCCTTACCCGAAGCCTTACCCTCACCCGTCCCCTAATCCTAACCCGTACGCTAACACTAACACGTACCCTAACACGTACGCTCACCCTAAACCGTTGTCGTTCCCTAACCTGTACCCTAAACCGTACCCGTCCCCATCCCCTAACCCTAACCCTAACCCTAACCCTAACTCTTACCCGAAGCCTTACCCTCACCCGTCCCCTAATCCTAAACCGTACGGTAACACAAACCCGTACCCAAAACGTACGCTCACCCTAAACCGTTGTCGTACCCTAACCTGTATCCTATACCATCCCCGCCCCCTAACCCTAACCCTAACCCTAACGCTAACCCTAACCCTTACCTGAAGCCTTACACTCACCCGTCCCCTAATCCTAACCCGTACGCTAACACTAACCCGTACCCTAACACGTACGCTCACACTAAACCGTTGTCGTACCCTAACCTGTACCCTAAACGGTCCCCGTCCCCTAACCCTAACCCTAACCCTAACACTAACCCTAACCCTAACCCTAACACTTACCCGAAGCCTTACCCTCACCCGTCCCCTAATCCTAACCCGTACGCTAACACTAACCTGTGCCATAACACGTACGCTCACACTAAACCGTTGTCGTACCCTAACCTGTATCCTAAACCGTCTCCGTCCCTTATCCCTAACCCTAACCCTAAACCTAACCCTTACCCGAAACCTTACCCTCACCCGTCCCCTAATCCTAACCCGTACGCTAACACTAAACCGTACCCTAACATGTACGCTCACCCTAAACCGTTGTCGTACCCTAACCTGTATCCTAAACCGTCCCCGTCCCCTAACCCTAACCCTAACCCTTAAACGAAGTCTTACCCTCACCTGTCCCCTAATCCTAACCCGTACGCTAACACTAACCCGTACCCTAACACGTACGCTCAACCTAAACCGTTGTCGTACCCTAACCTCTACCCTAAACCGTCCCCGTCCCCGTTCCTTAACACTAACCCTAACCCTAAACCTAACCCTAACCCTTACCCGAAGCCTTACCCTCACCTGTCCCATAATCCTAACCCGTACGCTAACACTAACCCGTACCCTAACACGTACGCTCACCCTAAACGGTTGTCGTACCCTAACCTGTACCCTAAAGCGTCCCCGTCCCCTAACCCTAACCGTAACCCTAACCCTAACACTAACCCTTACCCGAAGCCTTACCCTCACCCGTCCCCTAATCCTAACCCGTACGCTAACACTAACCCGTACCCTAACACGTACGCTCACCCTAAACTGTTGTCGTACACTAACCTGTACCCTAAACCGTCCCCGTCCCCTAACCCTAACCCTAACCTTAACCCTAACCCTTACCCGAAGCCTTACCCTCACCCGTCTCCTAATCCTAACCCGTACGCTAACACTAACACGTACCCTAACACGTACGCTCACCCGAAACCATTGTCGTACCCTAACCTGTACCCTAAACCGTCCCCGTCCCCTAACCCTAACCCTAACCCTAACCCTAACCCTAACCCTTACCCGAAGCCTTACCCTCAACCGTCCCCTAATCCTAACCCGTACGCTAACATTAACCCGTACCATAACACGTACGCTCAACCCTAAACAGTGGTCGTACCCTAACCTGTACCGTAAATCATAACTGTCCCCGTCCCCTAACCCTAACCCTAACCCTAAACCTTACCCGAAGTCTTACCCTCACCCGTCCCCTAATCCTAACCCGTACGCTAACACTAACCCGTACCCTAACACGTACGCTCACCCTAAACCGTTGTCGTACCCAAACCTGTACCCTAAACCGTCCCCGGACCCTAACCCTAACCCTAAACCTAACTCTAACCCAAACACTAACCCTTACCCGAAGCCTTAACCTCACCCGTCCCCTAATCCTAACCCTTACGCTAACACTAACCCATACCCTAACACGTACGCTCACCCTAAACCGTTGTCGTAACCTAACCTGTACCCTAAACCGTCCCCGTCCCCTAACCCTAACCCTAACCCTAACCCTAACCCTAACCCTTACCCGAAGCCTTACCCTCACCCGTCCCCTAATCCTAACCCGTACGCTAACACTAACCCGTACCCTAACACGTACGCTCACCCTAAACCGTTGTCGTACCCTAAACTGTACCCTACACCATCCCCGTTCTCTAACCCTAACCCTAACCCTAAACCTAACCCTAACCCTTACCTGAAGCCTTACCCTCACCCGTCCCCTAATCCTCACCCGTACGCTAACACTAACCCGTACCCTAACACGTACGCTCACCCTAAACCGTTGTCATACCCTAACCTGTACCCTAAACCGTCCAGGTCCCCTAACCCTAACCCTAACCCTAACCCTAACCCTTACCCGAAGCCTAACACTCACCCGTCCCCTAATCCTAACCCGTACGCTAACACTAACCCATACCCTAACACGTACGCTCACCCTAAACCGTTGTCGTACCCTAACTTGTACCCTAAACCGTCCCCGTCCCCTAACCCTAACCCTAACCCTAAACCTTACCCGAAGCCTTACCCTCACCCGTCACCTAATCCTAAACCGTACGCTAACACTAACCCGTACCCTAACACGTACGCTCAACCTAAACCGTTGACCTACCATAACCTGTACCCTAAACCGTCCCTGTCCCCGTCCCCTAACCCTAACCCTAACCCTAACCCTAACTCTAACCCTTACCCAAAGCCTTACCCTCACCCGTCCCCTAATCCTAACCCGTACGCTAACACTAACCCGTACCCTAACACGTACGCTCACCCTAAACTGTTGTCGTACCCTAACCTGTACCCTAAAAAATCCCCGTCCCCTTACCCTAAACCTAACCCTAACCCTAACCCTTACCCGAAGCCTTACCCTCACCCGTCCCCTAATCCTAACCCGTACGCTAACACTAACCCGTACCCTAACACGTAAGCTCACCCTAAACCGTTGTCGTACCCTAACTTGTACCCTAAACCGTCCCCGTCTCCAACCCTAATCCTAACCCTAACCCTTACCCGAAGCCTTACCCTCACCCGTCTCCTAATCCTAAACCGTACGCTAACACTAACCCGTACCCTAACACGTACGCTCACCGTAAACCGTTGTCGTACCCTAACCTGTACCCTAAACCGTCCCCGTGCCCGTCCCCTAACCCTAACCCTAACCCTAACCCTAACCCTTTCCCGAAGCCTTACCCTAAACCGTCCCCTAATCCTAACCCGTACGCTAACACTAAACCGTACCTTAACACGTACGCTAACCCTAAACCGTTATCGTACAGTAACCTGTACCCTAAACCATCCCCGTCCCCTAACCCTAACCCTAACCCTAACCCAAACCCTAACCTTTACCCAAAGCCTTACACTCACCCGTCCTCTAATCCTAACCCGTACGCTAACACTAACCCGTACCCTAACACGTACGCTCAACCTAAATCGTTGTCGTACCCTAACCTGTACCCTAAACCGTCCCCGTCCCCGTCCCCGTCCCCGTCCCCTAACCCTAACCCTAACCCTTACCCGAAGCCTTACCCTCACCCGTCCCCTAATCCTAACCCAGACGCTAACACTAACCGATACCCTAACATGTACGCTCACCCTAAACCGTTGTCGTACCCTAACCTGTACCCTAAACCGTCCCTGTCCCCGTCCCCTAACCCTAACCCTAACTCTAACCCTAACCCTAACCCTTACCCGAAGCCTTACCCTCACCCGTCCCCTAATCCTAACCCGTACCCTAACACTAACCCGTACCCTAACACGTACGCTCACCCTAAACCGTTGTCGCAGCCTAACGTGTACCGTAAACCGTCCCCGTCCCCTAACCTTAACCCTAACCCTAACCCTAACCCTTACCCGAAGCCTTACCCTCACCCGTCCCCTAATCCTAACCCGTACGCTAACACTAACCCGTACCCTAACACGTACGCTCACCCTAAACCGTTGACGTACCCTAACCTGTACCCTAAACCGTCCCCGTCCCCTAACCCTAACCCTAACCCTAACCCTAACCCTAACCCTTACCCGAAGCCTTACCCTCACCCGTCCCCTAATCCTAACCCGTACGCTAACACTAACCCGTACCCTAACACGTACGCTCACCATTAATCGTTGTCGTATACTAACCTGTATCCTAAACCGTCCCCGTCCCCTAACCCTAACCCTAACCCTAAACCTTACCCGAAGCCTTACCCTCACCCGTCCCCTAATCCTAACCCGTACGCTAACACTGACACGTACCCTAACACGTACGCTCACCCTAAACCGTTGTCGTACCGTAACCTGTACCCTAAACTGTCCACGTCCCCTAAACCTAACCCTAACCCTAACCCTAACCCTAACCCTTACCCGAAGCCTTACACTCACCCGTCCCCTAATCCTCACCCGTACGCTAACACTAACCCGTACCCTATCACGTACGCTCACCCTAAACCGTTGTCGTACCCTAACCTGTACCCTAAACCGTCCCCGTCCCCTAACCGTAACCCTAACCCTAAACCTAACCCTTACCCGAAGCCTTACCCTCACCCGTCCCCTAATCCTAACCCGTACGCTAACACTAACCCGTACCCTAACACGTACGCTCACCCTAAATCGTAGTCGTACCCTAACCTGTACCCTACACCATCCCCGTCCCCTAACCCTAACCCTAACCTTAACCCTAACCCTTACCCGAAGCCTTACACTCACCCGTCCCCTAATCCTAACCCGTACGCTAACACTAACACGTACCCTAACACGTACGCACAACCTAAACCATTGTCGTACCCTAACATGTACCCTAAACCGTCCCCGTCCCCTAACCCTAACCCTAACCCTAACCCTAACCCTAACACTAACCCTAACCCTTACCCGAAGCCTTACCCTCAACCGTCCCCTAATCCTAACCCGTACGCTAACACTAACCCGTACCCTAACACGTACACTCACCCTAAACCGTTGTCGTACCCTAACCTGTACCCTAAACCGTCCCCGTCCACTAACCCTAACCCTAACCCTAACCCTAACCCTAAACCTTACCCGAAGCCTTACCCTCACCCGTCCCCTAATCCTAACCCGTACACTACCACTAACCCGTACCATAACACGTACGCTCACCCTAAACCGTTGACGTACACTAACCTGTACCCTAAACCGTCCCTGTCCCCTAACCCTAACCCTAACCCTAACCCTAACCCTAACCCTTACCCGAAGCCTTACCTTCACCCGTCCCCTAATCCTAACCCGTACGCTAACACTAACCCGTACCCTAACACGTACGCTCACCCTAAATCGTTGTCGTACCCTAAACTGTACCCTAAACCGTCCCCATCCCCTAACCCTAACCCTAACCCTAACCGTAACCCTAACCCTTACCCGAAGCCTTACCCTCACCCGTCCCCTAATCCTCACCCGTACGCTAACACTAACCCGTACCCTAACACGTACGCTCACCCTAAAACGTTGTCGTACCCTAACCTGTACCCTAAACCGTCCCCGTCCCCTAACCCTAACCCTAACCCTAAACCTAACCCTTACCCGAAGCCTTACCCTCACCCGTCCCCTAATCCTAACCCGTACGCTAACACTAACCCGTACCCTAACACGTACGCTCACCCTAAATCGTTGTCGTACCCTAACCTGTACCCTAAACCATCCCCGTCCCCTAACCCTAACCCTAACCTTAACCCTAACCCTTACCCGAAGCCTTACACTCACCCGTCCCCTAATCCTAACCCGTACGCTAACACTAACACGTACCCTAACACGTACGCACAACCTAAACCATTGTCGTACCCTAACATGTACCCTAAACCGTCCCCGTCCCCTAACCCTAACCCTAAGCCTAACCCTAACCCTAACCCTAACCCTAACCCTTACCCGAAGCCTTACCCTCAACCGTCCCCTAATCCTAACCCGTACGCTAACACTAACCCGTACCCTAACACGTACACTCACCCTAAACCGTTGTCGTACCCTAACCTGTACCCTAAACCGTCCCCGTCCACTAACCCTAACCCTAACCCTAACCCTAACCCTAAACCTTACCCGAAGCGTTACCCTCACCCGTCCCCTAATCCTAACCCGTACACTACCACTAACCCGTACCATAACACGTACGCTCACCCAAAACCGTTGACGTACACTAACCTGTACCCTAAACCGTCCCTGTCCCCTAACCCTAACCCTAACCCTAACCCTAACCCTAACCCTTACCCGAAGCCTTACCCTCACCCGTCCCATAATCCTAACCCGTACGCTAACACTAACCCGTACCCTAACACGTACGCTCACCCTAAACCGTTGTCGTACCCTAACCTGTACCCTAAACCGTCCCCGTCCCCTAACCCTAACCCTAACCCTAACCCTAACCCTAACCCTTACCCGAAGCCTTACCCTCACCCGTTCCCTAATCCTCTCCCGTACGCTAACACTAACCCGTACCCTAACACGTACGCTCACCCTAAAACGTTGTCGTACCCTAACCTGTACCCTAAACCGTCCCCGTCCCCTAACCCTAACCCTAACCCTAAACCTAACCCTTACCCGAAGCCTTACCCTCACCCGTCCCCTAATCCTAAACCGTACGCTAACACTAACCCGTACCCTAACACGTACGCTCACCCTAAAACGTTGTCGTACCCTAACCTGTACCCTAAACCGTCCCCGTCCCCTAACCCTAACCATAACCTTAACCCTAACCCTAAACCTTGCCCGAAGCCTTACCCTCACCCGTCCCCTAATCCTAACCCGTACGCTAACACTAACCCGTACCCTAACACGTACGCTCACCCTAAACGGTTGTCGTACCCTAACCTGGACCCTAAACCGTCCCCGTCCTCTAACCCTAACCCTAACCCTAACCCTAAACCTAACCCTTACCCGAAGCCTTACCCTAACCCGTCCCCTAATCCTAACCCGTACGCTAACACTAACCCATACCCTAACACGTACCCTCACCCTAAACCGTTGTCGTACCCTAACCTGTACCCTAAACCGTCCCCGTGCCCGTCCCCTAACCCTAACCCTAACCCTAACCCTAACCCTTTCCCGAAGCCTTACCCTCACCCTTCCCCTAATCCTAACCCGTACGCTAAGACTAACCCGTACCCTAACATGTACGCTCACCCTAAACCGTTGTCATACACTAACCTGTACCCTAAACCGTCCCCGTCCCCTAACCCTAACCCTAACCCTAACCCTAACCTTTACCCGAAGCCTTACACTCACCCGTCCCCTAATCCTCACCCGTACGCTAACACTAACCCGTACCCTAACACGTATGCTCACCCTAAACTTTGTCGTACCCTAACTTGTACCCTAAACCGTCCCCTCCCCTAACCCTATCCCTAACCCTAACCCTAACCCTAACCCTTACCCGAAGCCTTACCCTCACCCGTCCCCTAATCCTAACCCTAACCCTAACCCTAACCCTTACCCGAAGCCTTACATTCACCCGTCCCCTAATCCTAACCCGTACGCTAACACTAACCTGTACCCTAACAGGTACGCTCACCCTAAACCTTTGTCGTACGCTAACCTGTACCCTAAACCGTCCCCATCCCCGTCCCCTAACCCTAACCCTAACCCTAAACCTAACCTTTACCCGAAGCCTTACCCTCACCCGTCCCCTAATCCTAACCCGTACGCTTACACTAACCCATACCCTAACATGTACGCTCACCCTAAACCGTTGTCGTACCCTAACCTGTACCCTAAACCGTCCCCGTCCCCTAACCCTAACCCTAAACCTAACCCTAACCCAAACCCTAACCCTTACCCGAAGCCTTAACCTCACCCGTCCCCTAATCCTAACCCGTACGCTAACACTAACCCATACCCTAACACGTACGCTCACCCTAAACCGTTGTCGTACACTAACCTATACCCTAAGCCGTCCCCGTCCCCTAACCCTAACCCTAACCCTAACCGTAACCCTTACCCGAAGCCTGACCCTCACCGGTCCCCTAATCCCAACCCGTACGCTAACACTAACCCGTACCCTAACACGTACCCTCACCCTAATCCTTTGTCGTACCCTAAGCTGTACCCTAAACCGTCCCCGTGCCCGTCCCCTAACCCTAAACCTAACCCTAACCCTAACCCTTTCCCGAAGCCTTAGCCTCACCCGTCCCCTAATCCTAACCCGTACGCTAACACTAACCCGTACCCTAAAACGTACCCTCACCCTAAACCATTGTCGTACCCTAACCTGTACCCTAAACCGTCCCCGTCCCCTAACCCTAACCCTAACCCTAAACCTAACCCTAACCCTTACCAGAAGCCTTACACTCACCCGTCCCCTAATCCTCACCCGTACGCTAACACTAACCCGTACCCTAACACGTACGCTCACCCTAAACCGTTGTCGTACACTAACCTGTACCCTAAACCGTCCCCGTCCCCTAACCCTAACCCTAACCCTAACCCTAACTCTAAACCTTACCCGAAGCCTTACCCTCACCCGTCCCCTAATCCTAAGCCGTACACTAACAGTAACCCGTACCATAACACGTACGCTCACCCTAAACCGTTGACGTACACTAACCTGTACCCTAAACCGTCCTTGTCCCCTAACCCTAACCCTAACCCTAACACTAACCCTAACCCTTACCCGAAGCCTTACACTCACCCGTCCCCTAATCCTCACCCGTACGCTAACACTAACCCGTACCCTAACACGTGCGCTCACCCTAAACTTTGTCGTACCCTAACCTGTACCCTAAACCGTCCCCGTCCCCTAACCCTAACCCTAACCCTAACGCTAACCCTAACCCTTACCCGAAGCCTTACCCTCACCCGTCCCCTAATCCTAACCCGTACACTAACACTAACCCGTACCCTAACACGTACGCTCACCCTAAATCGTTGTCGTAGCCTAACCTGTACCCTAAACCGTCCCCGTACCCTAACCCTAACCCTAACCTTAACCCTAACCCTAACACTTACCCGAAGCCTTACCCTCACCCGTCCCCTAATCCTAACCCGTACGCTAACACTAACCCGTACCCTAACACCTACGCTCACCCTAAACCATTGTCGTACCCTACCCTCTACCCTAAACCGTGCCCGTCCCCGTCCCCGTCCCCGTCCCCTAACCCTAAACCTAACCCTTACCCGAAACCTTACCCTCACCCGTCCCCTAATCCTAACCCGTACGCTAATTCTAACCCATACCCTAACATGTACGGTCACCCTAAACCGTTGTCGTACCCTAACCTGTACCCTAAACCGTCCCTGTGCCCGTCCCCTAACCCTAACCCTAACCCTAATCCTAACCCTAACCCTTACCTGAAGCCTTACCCTCACCCGTCCCCTAATCCTAACCTGTACGCTAACACTAACCCGTACCCTAACACGTACGCTCACCCTAAATCGTTGTCGTACCCTAACCTGTACCCTAAACCGTCCCCGTACCCTAACCCTAATCCTAACCCTAACCCTAACCCTAACACTTACCCGAAGCCTTACCCTCACCCGTCCCCTAATCCTAACCCGTACGCTAACACTAACCCGTACCCTAACACGTACGCTCACCCTAAACCGTTGTCGTAGCATAACCTGTACCCTAAACCGTCCCCGTCCCGTAACCCTAACCCTAACCCTAACCCTAACACTTACCCGAAGCCTTACCCTCACCCGTCCCCTAATCCTAACTCGTACGCTAACACTAACCCGTACCCTAACACGTACGCTCACCCTAAATCGTTGTCGTACCCTAACCTGTACCCTAAACCGTCCCCGTACCCTAACCCTAACCTAACCCTAACCCTAACCCTAACACTTACCCGAAGCCTTACCCTCACCCGTCCCCTAATCCTAACCCGTACGCTAACACTAACCTGTACCCTAACACGTACGCTCAACCTAAACCGTTGTCGTACCCTAACCTGTACCCTAAACCGTCCCCGTCCCCTAACCCTAACCCTAACCCTAACCCTAACACTTACCCGAAGCCTTACCCTAACCCGTCCCCTAATCCTAACCCGTACGCTAACACTAACACGTACCCTAACACGTACGCTCACCCTAAACCGTTGTCGTACCCTAACCTGTACCCTAAACCGTCCCCGTCCCCTAACCCTAACCCTAACCCTAACCCTAACCCTAACCCGTACCCGAAGCCTTACCCTCACCCGTCCCCTAATCCTAACCCGTACGCTAACACTAACCCGTACCCTAACACGTACGCTCACCCTAAACCGTTGTCGTACCCTAACCTGTACCCTAAACCGTCCCCGTCCCCTAACCCTAACCCTAACCCTACCCCTAACCCTAACCCTAACACTTACCCGAAGCCTTACCCTCACCCGTCCCCTAATTCTAACCCGTACACTAACACTAACCCGTACCCTAACACGTACGCTCACCCTAAACCGTTGACGTACCCTAACCTGTACCATAAACCGTCCCCGTCCCCTAAACCTAACCCTAACCCTAACCCTAACCCTAACCCTTACCCGAAGCCTTACACTCAACCGTCCCCTAATCCTAACCCGTACGCTAACACTAACCCATACCCTAACACGTACGCTCACCGTAAACCGTTGTCGTACCCTAACCTGTACCCTAAACCGTCCCCGTCCCCTAACCCTAACCCTAACCCTAACCCTAACCCTAACCTTTACCCGAAGCCTTACCCTCACCCGTCCCCTTATCCTAACCCGTACGCTAACACTAACCCGTACCCTAACACGTACGCTCACCCTAAACCGTTGTCGTACCCTAACCTGTACCCTAAACCGTCCCCGTCCCCTAACCCTAACCTTAACCCTAACCCTAACCCTTACCCGAAGCCTTACCCTCACCCGTCCCCTAATCCTAAACCGTACGCTAATACTAAAACGTACCCTAACACCTACGCTCACCCTAAACCGTTGTCGTACCCTAACCTGTACCCTAAACCGTCCCCGTCCCCTAATCCTAACCCTAACCCTAACCCTAACCCTAACCCTAACCCTTACCCGAAGCCTTACCCTCACCCGTCCCCTAATCCTCACCCGTACGCTAACACTAACCCGTACCCTAACACGTACGCTCACCCTAAACCGTTGTCGTACCCTAACCTGTACCCTAAACCGTCCCCGTCCCCTAACCCTAACCCTAACCCTAACCCTAACCCTAACCTTTACCCGAAGCCTTACCCTCACCCGTCCCCTTATCCTAACCCGTACGCTAACACTATCCCGTACCCGAACACGTACGCTCACCCTAAACCGTTGTCGTACCCTAACCTGTACCCTAAACCGTCCCCGTCCCCTAACCCTAACCTTAACCCTAACCCTAACCCTTACCCGAAGCCTTACCCTCACCTGTCCCCTAATCCTAACCCGTACGCTAATACTAAAACGTACCCTAACACCTACGCTCACCCTAAACCGTTGTCGTACCCTAACCTGTACCCTAAACCGTCCCCGTCCCCTAATCCTAACCCTAACCCTAACCCTAACCCTAACCCTAACCCTTACCCGAAGCCTTACCCTCACCCGTCCCCTAATCCTCACCCGTACGCTAACACTAACCCGTACCCTAACACGTACGCTCACCCTAAAACTTTGTCGTACGCTAACCTGTACGCTAAACCGTCCCCTAACCCTAACCCTAACCCTAACCCTAACCCTAACCCTAACCCTTACCCGAAGCCTTACCCTCACCGTCCCCTAATCCTAACCCGTACACTAACACTAACCCGTACCCTAACACGTACGCTCACCCTAAACCGTTGACGTACCCTAACCTGTACCCTAAACCGTCCCCGTCCCCTAACCCTAACCCTAACCCTAACCCTAACCCTAACCCTTACCCGAAGCCTTACCCTCACCGGTCCCCTTATCCTAACCCGTACGCTAACACTAACCCGTACCCTAACACGTACGCTCACCCTAAACCGTTGTCGTACCCTAACCTGTACCCTAAACCGTCCCCGTGCCCTAACCCTAACCCTAACCCTAACCCTAACCCTTACCCGAAGCCTTCCCCTCACCCGTCCCCTAATCCTAACCCGTACGCTAATACTAAAATGTACCCTAACACCTACGCTCACCCTAAACCGTTGTCGTACCCTAACCTGTAACCTAAACCGTCCCCGTCCCCTAACCCTAACCCTAACCCTAACCCTAACCCTAACCCTTACCCGAAGCCTTACCCTCACCCGTCCCCTAATCCTAACCCGTACACTAACACTAACCCGTACCCTAACACATACGCTCACCCTAAACCGTTGACGTACCCTAACCTTTACCCTAAACCGTCCCCGTCCCCTAACCCTAACCCTAACCCTAACCCTAACCCTAACCCTTACCCGAAGACTTACACTCACCTGTCCCCTAATCCTAACCCGTACGCTAACACTAACCCGTACCCTAACACGTACGCTCACTCTAAACCGTAGTCGTACCCTAACCTGTACCCTAAACCGTCCCCGTACCCTAACCCTAACCCTAACCCTAACCCTAACCTTTACCCGAAGCCTTACCCTCACCCGTCCCCTAATCCTAACCCGTACGCTAACACTAACCTGTACCCTAACACCTACGCTCACCCTAAACCGTTGTCGTACCCTAACCTCTACCCTAAACCGTCCCCGTCCCCGTCCCCGTCCCCGTCCCCTAACCCTAAACCTAACACTTACCCGAAGCCTTACACTCACCCGTCCCCTAATCCTAACCTGTACGCTAACACTAACCCATACCCTAACATGTACGGTCACCCTAAACCGTTGTCGTACCGTAACCTGTACCCTGAACCGTCCCTGTTCCCGTCCCCTAACCCTAACCCTAACCCTAACCCTAACCCTTACCTGAAGCCTTACCCTCACCCGTCCCCTAATCCTAACCCGTACGCTAACACTAACCCGTACCCTAACACGTACGCTCACCCTAAATCGTTGTCGTACCCTAACCTGTACCCTAAACCGTCCCCGTACCCTAACCCTAACCCTAACCCTAACCCTAACCCTAACACTTACCCGAAGCCTTACCCTCACCCGTCCCCTAATCCTAACCCGTACGCTAACACTAACCCGTACCCTAACACCTACGCTCACCCTAAACCATTGTCGTACCCTAACCTCTACCCTAAACCGTGCCCGTCCCCGTCCCCGTCCCCGTCCCCTAACCCTAAACCTAACCCTTACCCGAAGCCTTACCCTCACCCGTCCCCTAATCCTAACACTTACGCTAACTCTAACCCATACCCTAACATGTACGGTCACCCTAAACCGTTGTCGTACCCTAACCTGTACCCTAAACCGTCCCTGTGCCCGTCCCCTAACCCTAACCCTAACCCTAATCCTAACCCTAACCCTTACCTGAAGCCTTACCCTCACCCGTCCCCTAATCCTAACCTGTACGCTAACACTAACCCGTACCCTAACACGTACGCTCACCCTAAACCGTTGTCGTACCCTAACCTGTACCCTAAACCGTCCCCGTCCCCTAACCGTAACCCTAACCCTAACCCTAACACTTACCCGAAGCCTTACCCTAACCCGTCCCCTAATCCTAACCCGTACGCTAACACTAACCCGTACCCTAACACGTACGCTCACCCTAAACCGTTGTCGTACCCTAACCTGTACCCTAAACCGTCCCCGTCCCCTAACCCTAACCCTAACCCTAACCCTAACCCTAACCCGTACCCGAAGCCTTACCCTCACCCGTCCCCTAATCCTAACCCGTACGCTAACACTAACCCGAACCCTAACACGTACGCTCACCCTAAACCGTTGTCGTACCCTAACCTGTACCCTAAACCGTCCCCGTCCCCTAACCCTAACCCTAACCCTAACCCTAACCCTAACCCTAACCCTAACACTTACCCGAAGCCTTACCCTCACCCGTCCCCTAATCCTAAACCGTACACTAACACTAACACGTACCCTAACACGTATGCTCACCCTAAACCGTTGACGTACCCTAACCTGTACCCTAAACCGTCCCCGTCCCCTAAACCTAACCCTAACCCTAACCCTAACCCTAACCCTTACCCGAAGCCTTACACTCAACCGTCCCCTAATCCTAAACCGTACGCTAACACTAACCCATACCCTAACACGTACGCTCACCCTAAACCGTTGTCGTACCCTAACCTGTACCCTAAACCGTCCCCGTCCCCTAACCCTAACCCTAACCCTAACCCTAACCCTAACCTTTACCCGAAGCCTTACCCTCACCCGTCCCCTTATCCTAACCCGTACGCTAACACTAACCCGTACCCTAACACGTACGCTCACCCTAAACCGTTGTCGTACCCTAACCTGTACCCTAAACCGTCCCCGTCCCCTAACCCTAACCTTAACCCTAACCCTAACCCTTACCCGAAGCCTTACCCTCACCCGTCCCCTAATCCTAACCCGTACGCTAATACTAAAACTTACCCTAACACCTACGCTCACCCTAAACCGTTGTCGTACCCTAACCTGTACCCTAAACCGTCCCCATCCCCTAACCCTAACCCTAACCCTAACCCTAACCCTAACCCTTACCCGAAGCCTTACCCTCACCCGTCCCCTAATCCTCACCCGTACGCTAACACTAACCCGTACCCTAACACGTACGCTCACCCTAAAACTTTGTCGTACCCTAACCTGTATGCTAAACCGTCCCCTGACCCTAACCCTAACCCTAACCCTAACCCTAACCCTAACCCTTACCCGAAGCCTTACCCTCACCGTCCCCTAATCCTAACCCGTACACTAACACTAACCCGTACCCTAACACGTACGCTCACCCTAAACCGTTGACGTACCCTAACCTGTACCCTAAACCGTCTCCGTCCCCTAACCCTAACCCTAACCCTAACCCTAACCCTAACCCTTACCCGAAGCCTTACCCTCACCGGTCCCCATATCCTAACCCGTACGCTAACACTAACCCATACCCTAACACGTACACTCACCCTAAACCGTTGTCGTACCCTAACCTGTACCCTAAACCGTCCCCGTCCCCTAACCCTAACCCTAACCCTAACCCTAACCCTTACCCGAAGCCTTCCCCTCACCCGTCCCCTAATCCTAACCCGTACGCTAATACTAAAACGTACCCTAACACCTACGCTCACCCTAAACCGTTGTCGTACCCTAACCTGTAACCTAAACCGTCCCCGTCCCCTAACCCTAACCCTAACCCTAACCCTAACCCTAACCCTTACCCGAAGCCTTCCCCTCACCCGTCCCCTAATCCTAACCCGTACACTAACACTAACCCGTACCCTAACACATACGCTCACCCTAAACCGTTGACGTACCCTAACCTTTACCCTAAACCGTCCCCGTCCCCTAACCCTAACCCTAACCCTAACCCTAACCCTAACCCTTACCCGAAGACTTACACTCACCTGTCCCCTAATCCTAACCCGTACGCTAACACTAACCCCTACCCTAACACGTACGCTCACTCTAAACCGTAGTCGTACCCTAACCTGTACCCTAAACCGTCCCCGTACCCTAACCCTAACCCTAACCCTAACCCTAACCCTAACCTTTACCCGAAGCCTTACCCTCACCCGTCCTCTAATCCTAACCCGTACGCTAACACTAACCTGTACCCTAACACCTACGCTCACCCTAAACCGTTGTCGTACCCTAACCTCTACCCTAAACCGTCCCCGTCCCCGTCCCCTTCCCCGTCCCCTAACCCTAAACCTAACACTTACCCGAAGCCTTACCCTCACCCGTCCCCTAATCCTAACCCGTACGCTAACTCTAACCCATACCCTAACATGTACGGTCACCCTAAACCGCTGTCGTACCCTAACCTGTATCCTAAACCGTCCCTGTGCCCGTCCCCTAACCCTAACCCTAACCCTAATCCTAACCCTAACCCTTACCTGAAGCCTTACCCTCACCCGTCCCCTAATCCTAACCGGTACGCTAACACTAACCCGTACCCTAACACGTACGCTCACCCTAAACCGTTGTCGTACCCTAACCTGTACCCTAAACCGTCCCCGTCCCCTAACCCTAACCCTAACCCTAACCCTAACACTTACCCGAAGCCTTACCCTAACCCGTCCCCTAATCCTAACCCGTACGCTAACACTAACCCGTACCCTAACACGTACGCTCACCCTAAACCGTTGTCGTACCCTAACCTGTACCCTAAACCGTCCCCGTCCACTAACCCTAACCCTAACCCTAACCCTAACCCTAACCCGTACCCGAAGCCTTACCCTCACCCGTCCCCTAATCCTAACCCGTACGCTAACACTAACCCGTACCCTAACACGTACGCTCACCCTAAACCGTTGTCGTACCCTAACCTGTACCCTAAACCGTCCCCGTCCCCTAACCCTAACCCTAACCCTAACCCTAACCCTAACCCTAACCCTAACACTTACCCGAAGCCTTACACTCACCCGTCCCCTAATCCTAAACCGTACACTAACACTAACCCGTACCCTAACACGTACGCTCACCCTAAACCGTTGACGTACCCTAACCTGTACCCTAAACCGTCCCCGTCCCCTAAACCTAACCCTAACCCTAACCCTAACCCTAACCCTTACCCGAAGCCTTACACTCAACCGTCCCCTAATCCTAACCCGTACGCTAACACTAACCCATACCCTAACACGTACGCTCACCCTAAACCGTTGTCGTACCCTAACCTGTACCCTAAACCGTCCCCGTCCCCTAACCCTAACCCTAACCCTAACCCTAACCCTAACCTTTACCCGAAGCCTTACCCTCACCCGTCCCCTTATCCTAACCCGTACGCTAACACTAACCCGTACCCTAACACGTACGCTCACCCTAAACCGTTGTCGTACCCTAACCTGTACCCTAAACCGTCCCCGTCCCCTAACCCTAACCTTAACCCTAAACCTAACCCTTACCCGAAGCCTTTCCCTCACCCGTCCCCTAATCCTA
This sequence comes from Delphinapterus leucas, assembly GCF_059928025.1. Lineage (NCBI taxonomy): Eukaryota > Metazoa > Chordata > Mammalia > Artiodactyla > Monodontidae > Delphinapterus > Delphinapterus leucas. The sequence continues at coordinate 445,886 of NW_028322284.1, forward strand.
ACACGTACGCTAATACTAAAACGTACCCTAACACCTACGCTCACCCTAAACCGTTGTGGTACCCTAACCTGTACCCTAAACCGTCCCCATCCCCTAACCCTAACCCTAACCCTAACCCTAACCCTAACCCTAAGCCTTACCCGAAGCCTTACCCTCACCCGTCCCCTAATCCTCACCCGTACGCTAACACTAACCCGTACCCTAACACGTACGCTCACCCTAAAACTTTGTCGTACCCTAACCGGTACGCTAAACCGTCCCCTAACCCTAACCCTAACCCTAACCCTAACCCTAACCCTTACCCGAAGCCTTACCCTCACCGTACCCTAATCCTAACCCGTACACTAACACTAACCCGTACCCTAACACGTACGCTCACCCTAAACCGTTGACGTACCCTAACCTGTACCCTAAACCGTCTCCGTCCCCTAACCCTAACCCTAACCCTAACCCTAACCCTAACCCTTACCCGAAGCCTTACCCTCACCGGTCCCCTTATCCTAACCCGTACGCTAACACTAACCCATACCCTAACACGTACGCTCACCCTAAACCGTTGTCGTACCCTAACCTGTACCCTAAACCGTCCCCGTGCCCTAACCCTAACCCTAACCCTAAACCTAACCCTTACCCGAAGCCTTCCCCTAACCCGTCCCCTAATCCTAACCCGTACGCTAATACTAAAACGTACCCTAACACCTACGCTCACCCTAAACCGTTGTCGTACCCTAACCTGTAACCTAAACCGTCCCCGTCCCCTAATCCTAACCCTAACCCTAACCCTAACCCTAACCCTTACCCGAAGCCTTACCCTCACCCGTCCCCTAATCCTAACCCGTACACTAACACTAACCCGTACCCTAACACATACGCTCACCCTAAACCGTTGACGTACCCTAACCTTTACCCTAAACCGTCCCCGTCCCCTAACCCTAACCCTAACCCTAACCCTAACCCTAACCCTTACCCGAAGACTTACACTCACCTGTCCCCTAATCCTAACCCGTACGCTAACACTAACCCCTACCCTAACACGTACGCTCACTCTAAACCGTAGTCGTACCCTAACCTGTACCCTAAACCGTCCCCGTACCCTAACCCTAACCCTAACCCTAACCCTAACCCTAACCTTTACCCGAAGCCTTACCCTCACCCGTCCCCTAATCCTAACCCGTACGCTAACACTAACCTGTACCCTAACACCTACGCTCACCCTAAACCGTTGTCGTACCCTAACCTCTACCCTAAACCGTCCCCGTCCCCGTCCCCGTCCCCGTCCCCTAACCCTAAACCTAACACTTACCCGAAGCCTTACCCTCACCCGTCCCCTAATCCTAACCCGTACGCTAACACTAACCCATACCCTAACATGTACGGTCACCCTAAACCGTTGTCGTACCGTAACCTGTACCCTGAACCGTCCCTGTTCCCGTCCCCTAACCCTAACCCTAACCCTAACCCTAACCCTAACCCTTACCTGAAGCCTTACCCTCACCCGTCCCCTAATCCTAACCCGTACGCTAACACTAACCCGTACCCTAACACGTACGCTCACCCTAAATCGTTGTCGTACCCTAACCTGTACCCTAAACCGTCCCCGTACCCTAACCCTAACCCTAACCCTAACCCTAACCCTAACACTTACCCGAAGCCTTACCCTCACCCGTCCCCTAATCCTAACCCGTACGCTAACACTAACCCGTACCCTAACACCTACGCTCACCCTAAACCATTGTCGTACACTAACCTCTACCCTAAACCGTCCCCGTCCCCGTCCCCGTCCCCATCCCCTAACCCTAAACCTAACCCTTACCCGAAGCCTTACCCTCACCCGTCCCCTAATCCTAACCCGTACGCTAACTCTAACCCATACCCTAACATGTACGGTCACCCTAAACCGTTGTCGTACCCTAACCTGTACCCTAAACCGTCCCTGTGCCCGTCCCCTAACCCTAACCCTAACCCTAATCCTAACCCTAACCCTTACCTGAAGCCTTACCCTCACCAGTCCCCTAATCCTAACCTGTACGCTAACACTAACCCGTACCCTAACACGTACGCTCACCCTAAATCGTTGTCGTACCCTAACCTGTACCCTAAACCGTCCCCGTACCCTAACCCTAATCCTAACCCTAACCCTAACCCTAACACTTACCCGAAGCCTTACCCTCACCCGTCCCCTAATCCTAACCCGTACGCTAACACTAACCCGTACCCTAACACGTACGCTCACCCTAAACCGTTGTCGTAGCATAACCTGTACCCTAAACCGTCCCCGTCCCCTAACCCTAACCCTAACCCTAACCCTAACACTTACCCGAAGCCTTACCCTCACCAGTCCCCTAATCCTAACTCGTACGCTAACACTAACCCGTACCCTAACACGTACGCTCACCCTAAATCGTTGTCGTACCCTAACCTGTACCCTAAACCGTCCCCGTACCCTAACCCTAACCTAACCCTAACCCTAACCCTAACACTTACCCGAAGCCTTACCCTCACCCGTTCCCTAATCCTAACCCGTACGCTAACACTAACCCGTACCCTAACACGTACGCTCACCCTAAACCGTTGTCGTACCCTAACCTGTACCCTAAACCGTCCCCGTCCCCTAACCCTAACCCTAACACTTACCCGAAGCCTTACCCTAACCCGTCCCCTAATCCTAACCCGTACGCTAACACTAACCCGTACCCTAACACGTACGCTCACCCTAAACCGTTGTCGTACCCTAACCTGTACCCTAAACCGTCCCCGTCCCCTAACCCTAACCCTAACCCTAACCCTAACCCTAACCCGTACCCGAAGCCTTACCCTCACCCGTCCCCTAATCCTAACCCGTACGCTAACACTAACCCGTACCCTAACACGTACGCTCACCCTAAACCGTTGTCGTACCCTAACCTGTACGCTAAACCGTCCCCGTCCCCTAACCCTAACCCTAACCCTAACCCTAACCCTAACCCTAACCCTTACCCGAAGCCTTACCCTCACCCGTCCCCTAATCCTAACCCGTACACTAACACTAATCCGTACCCTAACACGTACGCTCACTCTAAACCGTTGTCGTACCCTAACCTGTACCCTAAACCGTCCCCGTCCCCTAAACCTAACCCTAACCCTAACCCTAACCCTAACCCTTACCCGAAGCCTTACACTCACCCGTCCCCTAATCCTAACCCGTACGCTAACACTAACCCATACCCTAACACGTACGCTCACCCTAAACCGTTGTCGTACCCTAACCTGTACCCAAAACCGTCCCCGTCCCCTAACCCTAACCCTAACCCTAACCCTAACCCTAACCCTTACCCGAAGCCTTACCCTCACCCGTCCCCTTATCCTAACCCGTACGCTAACACTAACCCGTACCCTAACACGTACGCTCACCCTAAACCATTGTCGTACCCTAACCTGTACCCTAAACCGTCCCCGTCCCCTAATCCTAACCTTAACCCTAACCCTAACCCTTACCCGAAGCCTTACCCTCACCCGTCCCCTAATCCTAACCCGTACACTAACAGTAACCCGTACCCTAACACGTACGCTCACCCTAAACCGTTGACGTACCCTAACCTGTACCCTAAACCGTCCCCGTCCCCGTACCTTAACCCTAACCCTAACCCTAACCCTAACCTTTACCCGAAGCCTTACCCTCACCCGTCCCCTAATCCTAACCCGAACGCTAACACTAACCTGTACCCTAACACGTATGCTCACCCTAAACCGTTGTCATACCCTAACCTCTACCCTAAACCGTCCCCGTCCTCGTCCCCTTCCCCGTCCCCTAACCCTAAACCTAACCCTTACCCGAAGCCTTACCCTCACCCGTCCCCTAATCCTAACCCGTACGCTAACACTAACCCATACACTAACATGTACGGTCACCCTAAACCGTTGTCGTACCCTAACCTGTACCCTAAACCGTCCCTGTCCCCGTCCCCTAACCCTAACCCTAACCCTAACCCTAACCCTAACCCTTACCTGAAGCCTTACCCTCACCCGTCCCCTAATCCTAACCCGTACGCTAACACTAACCCGTACCCTAACACGTACGCTCACCCTAAACCGTTGTCGTAGCCTAACCTGTACCCTAAACCGTCCCCGTCCCCTAACCCTAACCCTAACCCTAACCCTTACCCGAAGCCTTGCCCTCACCCTTCCCCTAATCCTAACCCGTACGCTAACACTAACCCGTACCCTAACACGTACGGTCACCCTAAATCGTTGTCGTACCCTAACCTGTACCCTAAACCGTCCCCATACCCTAACCCTAACCCTAACCCTAACCCTAACCATAACACTTACCCGAAACCTTAACCTCACCCATCCCTTAATCCTAACCCGTACATTAACACTAACCCGTACCCTAACACGTACGCTCACCCTAAACTGTTGTCGTACCCTAACCTGTACCCTAAACCGTCCCCGTCCCCTAACCCTAACCCTAAACCTAACCCTAACCCTTACCCGAAGCCTTACCCTCACCCGTCCCCTAATCCTAACCCGTACGCTAACACTAAAGCGTACCCTAACACCTACGCTCACCCTAAACCGTTGTCGTACCCTAACCTGTACCCTAAACCGTCCCCGTCCCCTAACCCTAACCCTAACCCTAACCTTTACCCGAAGCCTTACCCTCACCCATCCCCTAATCATACACCGTACGCTAACACTAACCCGTACCCTAACACGTACGCTCACCCTAAACCGTTGTCGCACCCTAACCTCTACCCTAATCCGTCCCCGTCCCCGTCCCCATCCCCGTCCCCTAACCCTAAACCTAACCCTTACCCGAAGCCTTACCCTCACCCGTCCCCTAATCCTAACCCGTGCGCTAACACTAAACCATACCCTAACATGTACGGTCACCCTAAACCGTTGTCGTACCCTAACCTGTACCCTAAACCGTCCCTGTCCCCGTCCCCTAAAACTAACCCTAACCCTAACCCTTACCCTTACCCGAAGACTTACCCTCACCCGTCCCCTAATCCTAACCCGTACGCTAACACTAACCCGTACCCTAACATGTACGCTCACCCTAAACCGTTGTCGTAGCCTAACCTGTACCCTAAACGGTCCCCGTCCCCTAACCCTAACCCTAACCCTAACCCTTACCCGAACCCTTACCCTCACCCGTCCCCTAATCCTCACCCGTACGCTAACACTAACCCGTACCCTAACACGTACGCTCACCCTAAACCGTTGTCGTACCCTAACCTGTACCCTAAACCGTCCCCGTCCCCTAACCCTAACCCTAACCCTAACCCTTACCCGAAGCCTTGCCCTCACCCGTCACCTAATCCTAACCCGTACGCTAACACTAACCCATACCCTAACACGTACGCTCACCCTAAACCGTTGTCGTACCCTAACCTGTACCCTAAACCGTCCCCGTCCCCTAACCCTAACCCTAACCCTAACCCTTACCCGAAGCCTTACCCTCACCCGTCACCTAATCCTAACCCGTACGCTAACACTAACCCATACCCTAACACGTACGGTCAACCTAAACCCTTGCCGTACCCTAACCTCTACCCTAAACCGTCCCCGTCCCCTAACCCTAACCCTAACCCTAACCCTAACCCTAACCCTTACCCGAAGCCTTACACTCACCCGTCCCCTAATCCTAACCCGTACGCTAACACTAACCCGTAACCTAACACGTACGCTCACCCTAAACCGTTGTCGTACCCTAACCTGTACCCTAAACCGTCCCCGTCCCCTAATCCTAACCCTAACCCTAACCCTAACCCTAACCCTTACCCGAAGCCTTACCCTCACCCGTCCCCTAATCCTAAACCGTACGCTAACACTAAACCGTACCCTAACACCTACGCTCACCCTAAACCGTTGTCGTACCCTAACCTGTACGCTAAACCGTCCCCGTCCCCTAACCCTAACCATAACCCTAACCCTAACCCTTACCCGAAGCCTTACCCTCACCCGTCCCCTAATCCTAACCCGTACACAAACAGTAACGCGTACCCTAACACGTACGCTCACCCTAAAACGTTGACGTACCCTAACCTGTACCCTAAACCGTCCCCGTCCCCGTACCCTAACCCTAACCCTAACCCTAACGCTATCCTTTACCCAAAGCCTTACCCTCACCCGTCCCCTAATCCTAACCCGAACGCTAACACTAACCCGTACCCTAACACGTATGCTCTCCCTAAACCGTTGTCGTACCCTAACCTCTACCCTAAACCGTCCCCGTCCTCGTCCCCTTCCCCGTCCCCTAACCCTAAACCTAACCCTTACCCGAAGCCTTACCCTCACCCGTCCCCTAATCCTAACCCGTACGCTAACACTAACCCATACACTAACATGTACGGTCACCCTAAACCGTTGTCGTACCCTAACCTGTACCCTAAACCGTCCCTGTCCCCGTCCCCTAACCCTAACCCTAACCCTAACCCTAACCCTAACCCTTACCTGAAGCCTTACCCTCACCCGTCCGCTAATCCTAACCCGTACGCTAACACTAACCCGTACCCTAACACGTACGCTCACCCTAAACCGTTGTCATAGCCTAACCTGTACCCTAAACCGTCCCCGTCCCCTAACCCTAACCCTAACCCTAACCCTTACCCGAAGCCTTACCCTCACCCTTCCCCTAATCCTAACCCGTACGCTAACACTAACCCGTACCCTAACACGTACGCTCACCCTAAACCGTTGTCGTACCCTAACCTGTACCCTAAACCGTCCCCATCCCCTAAACCTAACACTAACCCTAACCCTAACCCTAACCCTAACCCTAACACTTACCCGAAGCCTTACCCTCACCCGTCCCCTAATCCTAACCCGTACGCTAACACTAACCCGTACCCTAACACCTACGCTCACCCTAAACCATTGTCGTACCCTAACCTCTACCCTAAACCGTCCCCGTCCCCGTCCCCGTCCCCGTCCCCTAACCCTAAACCTAACCCTTACCCGAAGCCTTACCCTCACCCGTCCCCTAATCCTAACCCGTACGCTAACTCTAACCCATACCCTAACATGTACGGTCACCCTAAACCGTTGTCGTACCCTAACCTGTACCCTAAACCGTCCCTGTGCCCATCCCCTAACCCTAACCCTAACCCTAATCCTAACCCTAACCCTTACCTGAAGCCTTACCCTCACCCGTCCCCTAATCCTAACTTGTACGCTAACACTAACCCGTACCCTAACACGTACGCTCACCCTAAATCGTTGTCGTACCCTATCCTGTACCCTAAACCGTCCCTGTACCCTAACCCTAATCCTACCCCTAACCCTAACCCTAACACTTACCCGAAGCCTTACCCTCACCCGTCCCCTAATCCTAACCCGTACGCTAACACTAACCCGTACCCTAACACGTACGCTCACCCTAAACCGTTGTCGTAGCATAACCTGTACCCTAAACCGTCCCCGTCCCCTAACCCTAACCCTAACCCTAACCCTAACACTTACCCGAAGCCTTACCCTCACCCGTCCCCTAATCCTAACACGTACGCTAACACTAACCCGTACCCTAACACGTACGCTCACCCTAAATCGTTGTCGTACCATAACCTGTACCCTAAACCGTCCCCGTACCCTAACCCTAACCTAACCCTAACCCTAAACCTAACACTTACCCGAAGCCTTACCCTCACCCGTGCCCTAATCCTAACCCGTACGCTAACACTAACCCGTACCCTAACACGTACGCTCACCCTAAACCGTTGTCGTACCCTAACCTGTACCCTAAACCGTCCCCGTCCCCTAACCCTAACCCTAACCCTAACCCTAACACTTACCCGAAGCCTTACCCTAACCCGTCCCCTAATCCTAACCCGTACGCTAACACTAACCCGTACCCTAACACGTACGCTCACCCTAAACCGTTGTCGTACCCTAACCTGTACCCTAAACCGTCCCCGTCCCCTATCCCTAACCCTAACCCTAACCCTAACCCTAACCCGTACCCGAAGCCTTACCCTCACCCGTCACCTAATCCTAACCCGTACGCTAACACTAACCCGTACCCTAACACGTACGCTCAACCTAAACCGTTGTCGTACCCTAACCTGTACCCTAAACCGTCCCCGTCCCCTAACCCTAACCTTAACCCTAACCCTAACCCTTACCCGAAGCCTTACCCTCACCCGTCCCCTAATGCTAACCTGTACGCTAATACTAAAACGTACCCTAACACCTACGCTCACCCTAAACCGTTGTCGTACCCTAAGCTGTACGCTAAACCGTCCCCGTCCCCTAACCCTAACCCTAACCCTAACCCTAACCCTAACCCTTACTCGAAGCCTTACCCTCACCCGTCCCCTAATCCTAACCCGTACGCTAACACTAACCCATACACTAACATGTACGGTCACCCTAAACCGTTGTCGTACCCTAACCTGTACCCTAAACCGTCCCTGTCCCCGTACCCTAACCCTAACCCTAACCCTAACCCTAACCCTAACCCTTACCTGAAGCCTTACCCTCACCCGTCCCCTAATCCTAACCCGTAGGCTAACACTAACCCGTACCCTAACACGTACGCTCACCCTAAACCGTTGTCGTAGCCTAACCTGTACCCTAAACCGTCCCCGTCCCCTAACCCTAAACCTAACCCTAACCCTTACTCGAAGCCTTGCCCTCACCCTTCCCCTAATCCTAACCCGTACGCTAACACTAACCCGTACCCTAACACGTACGGTCACCCTAAATCGTTGTCGTACCCTAACCTGTACCCTAAGCCGTCCCCGTACCCTAACCCTAACCCTAACCCTAACCCTAACCATAACACTTACCCGAAACCTTAACCTCACCCATCCCCTAATCCTAACCCGTACGTTAACACTAACCCATACCCTAACACGTACGCTCACCCTAAACCGTTGTCGTACCCTAACCTGTACCCTAAACCGTCCCCGTCCCCTAACCCTAACCCTAACCCTAACCCTAACCCTAACACTTACCCGAAGCCTTACACTCACCCGTCCCCTAATCCTCACCCGTACGCTAACACTAACCCATACCCTAACACGTACGCTCACCCTAAACTGTTGTCGTACCCTAACCTGTACCCTAAACCGTCCCCGTCCCCTAACCCTAACCCTAAACCTAACACTAACCCTTACCCGAAGCCTTACCCTCACCCGTCCCCTAATCCTAACCCGTACGCTAACACTAAAGCGTACCCTAACACCTACGCTCACCCTAAACCGTTGTCGTACCCTAACCTGTACCCTAAACCGTCCCGTCCCCTAACCCTAACCCTAACCCTAACCCTTACCCGAAGCCTTACCCTCACCCGTCCCTTAATCCTAATCCGTACACTAACACTAACCCGTACCCTAACACGTACGCTCACCCTAAACCGTTGACGTACCCTAACCTGTACCCTAAACCGTCCCCGTCCCCAACCCTAACCCTAACCCTAACCCTAACCCTAACCCTTACCCGAAGCCTTACACTCAACTGTCCCCTAATCCTAACCCGTACGCTAACACTAACCCGTACCCTAACACGTACGCTCACCCTAAACCGTTGTCGTACCCTAACCTGTACCCTAAACCGTCCCCGTCCGCGTAGCCTAACCCTAACCCTAACCCTAACCTTTACCCGAAGCCTTACCCTCACCCGTCCCCTAATCATACACCGTACGCTAACACTAACCCGTACCCTAACACGTACGCTCACCCTAAACCGTTGTCGCACCCTAACCTCTACCCTAAACCGTCCCCGTCCCCGTCCCCGTCCCCGTACCCTAACCCTAAACCTAACCCTTACCCGAAGCCTTACCCTCACCCGTCCCCTAATCCTAACACGTGCGCTAACACTAAACCATACCCTAACATGTACGGTCACCCTAAACCGTTTTCGTACCCTAACCTGTACCCTAAACCGTCCCTGTCCCCGTCCCCTAAAACTAACCCTAACCCTAACCCTTACCCTTACCCGAAGCCTTACACTCACCCGTCCCCTAATCCTAACCCGTACGCTAACACTAACCCGTACCCTAACACGTACGCTCACCCTAAACCGTTGTCGTAGCCTAACCTGTACCCTAAACGGTCCCCGTCCCCTAACCCTAACCCTAACCCTAACCCTAACCCTTACCCGAACCCTTACCCTCACCCGTCCCCTAATCCTAACCCGTACGCTAACACTAACACGTACCCTAACACGTACGCTCACCCTAAATCGTTGTCGTACCCTAACCTGTACCCTATACCGTCCCCGTACCTTAACCCTAACCCTAACCCTAACCCTAACCCTAACCCTTACCCGAAGCCTTACACTCACCTGTCCCCTAATCCTAACCCGTACGCTAACACTAACCCGTACCCTAACACGTACGCTCACCCTAAACCGTTGAAGTACCCTAACCTGTACCCTAAACCTTCCCCGTCCCCTAACCCTAACCCTAACATTTACCCGAAGCCTTACCCTCACCCGTCCCCTAATCCTAACCCGTACGCTAACACTAACCCGTACCCTAACACCTACGCTCACCCTAAACCGTTGTCGTACCCTAACCTGTACCCTAAACCGTCCCCGTCCGCGTCCCCTAACCCTAACCCTAACCCTAACCTTTACCCGAAGCCTTACCCTCACCCGTCCCCTAATCATACACCGTACGCTAACACTAACCCGTACCCTAACACGTACGCTCACCCTAAACCGTTGTCGCACCCTAACCTCTACCCTAAACCGTCCCCGTCCCCGTCCCCGTCCCCGTCCCCTAACCCTAAACCTAACCCTTACCCGAAGCCTTACCCTCACCCGTCCCCTAATCCTAACCCGTGCGCTAACACTAAACCATACCCTAACATGTACGGTCACCCTAAACCGTTGTCGTACCCTAACCTGTACCCTAAACCGTCCCTGTCCCCGTCCCCTAAAACTAACCCTAACCCTAACCCTTACCCTTACCCGAAGCCTTACCCTCACCCGTCCCCTAATCCTAACCCGTACGCTAACACTAACCCGTACCCTAACACGTACGCTCACCCTAAACCGTTGTCGTAGCCTAACCTGTACCCTAAACGGTCCCCGTCCCCTAACCCTAACCCTAACCCTAACCCTAACCCTTACCCGAACCCTTACCCTCACCCGTCCCCTAATCCTAACCCGTACGCTAACACTAACACGTACCCTAACACGTACGCTCACCCTAAATCGTTGTCGTACCCTAACCTGTACCCTAAACCGTCCCCGTACCCTAACCCTAACCTAACCCTAACCCTAAACCTAACACTTACCCGAAGCCTTACCCTCACCCGTCCCCTAATCCTAACCCGTACGCTAACACTAACCCGTACCCTAACACGTACGCTCACCCTAAACCGTTGTCGTACCCTAACCTGTACCCTAAACCGTCCCCGTCCCCTAACCCTAACCCTAACCCTAACCCTAACACTTACCCGAAGCCTTACCCTAACCCGTCCCCTAATCCTAACCCGTACGCTAACACTAACCCGTACCCTAACACGTACGCTCACCCTAAACCGTTGTCGTACCCTTACCTGTACCCTAAACCGTCCCCGTCCCCTAACCCTAACCCTAAACCTAACCCTAACCCTAACCCGTACCCGAAGCCTTACCCTCACCCGTCCCCTAATCCTAACCCGTACGCTAACACTAACCCGTACCCTAACACATACGCTCAACCTAAACCGTTGTCGTACCCTAACCTGTACCCTAAACCGTCCCCGTCCCCTAACCCTAACCCTAACCCTAACCCTAACCCTAACCCTAACACTTACCCGAAGCCTTACCCTCACCCGTCCCCTAATCCTAACCCGTACACTAACACTAATCCGTACCCTAACACGTACGCTCACCCTAAACCGTTGACGTACCCTAACCTGTACCCTAAACCGTCCCCGTCCCCTAAACCTAACCCTAACCCTAACCCTAACCCTAACCCTTACCCGAAGCCTTACACTCACCCGTCCCCTAATCCTAACCCGTACGCTAACACTAACCCATACCCTAACACGTACGCTCACCCTAAACCGTTGTCGTACCCTAACCTGTACCCTAAACCGTCCCCGTCCCCTAACCCTAACCCTAACCCTAACCCTAACCCTTACCCGAAGCCTTACCCTCACCCGTCCCCTTATCCTAACCCGTACGCTAACACTAACCCGTACCCTAACACGTACGCTCACCCTAAACCGTTGTCGTACCCTAACCTGTACCCTAAACCGTCCCCGTCCCCTAACCCTAACCTTAACCCTAACCCTAACCCTTACCCGAAGCCTTACCCTCACCCGTCCCCTAATGCTAACCTGTACGCTAATACTAAAACGTACCCTAACACCTACGCTCACCCTAAACCGTTGTCGTACCCTAAGCTGTACGCTAAACCGTCCCCGTCCCCTAACCCTAACCCTAACCCTAACCCTAACCCTAACCCTTACTCGAAGCCTTACCCTCACCCGTCCCCTAATCCTAACCCGTACGCTAACACTAACCCATACACTAACATGTACGGTCACCCTAAACCGTTGTCGTACACTAACCTGTACCCTAAACCGTCCCTGTCCCCGTCCCCTAACCCTAACCCTAACCCTAACCCTAACCCTAACCCTTACCTGAAGCCTTACCCTCACCCGTCCCCTAATCCTAACCCGTAGGCTAACACTAACCCGTACCCTAACACGTACGCTCACCCTAAACCGTTGTCGTAGCCTAACCTGTACCCTAAACCGTCCCCGTCCCCTAACCCTAACCCTAACCCTAACCCTTACTCGAAGCCTTGCCCTCACCCTTCCCCTAATCCTAACCCGTACGCTAACACTAACCCGTACCCTAACACGTACGGTCACCCTAATTCGTTGTCGTACCCTAACCTGTACCCTAAACCGTCCCCGTACCCTAACCCTAACCCTAACCCTAACCCTAACCATAACACTTACCCGAAACCTTAACCTCACCCATCCCCTAATCCTAACCCGTACGTTAACACTAACCCGTACCCTAACACGTACGCTCACCCTAAACCGTTGTCGTACCCTAACCTGTACCCTAAACCGTCCCCGTCCCCTAACCCTAACCCTAACCCTAACACTTACCCGAAGCCTTACACTCACCCGTCCCCTAATCCTCACCCGTACGCTAACACTAACCCATACCCTAACACGTACGCTCACCCTAAACTGTTGTCGTACCCTAACCTGTACCCTAAACCGTCCCCGTCCCCTAACCCTAACCCTAAACCTAACACTAACCCTTACCCGAAGCCTTACCCTCACCCGTCCCCTAATCCTAACCCGTACGCTAACACTAAAGCGTACCCTAACACCTACGCTCACCCTAAACCGTTGTCGTACCCTAACCTGTACCCTAAACCGTCCCCGTCCCCTAACCCTAACCCTAACCCTAACCCTTACCCGAAGCCTTACCCTCACCCGTCCCTTAATCCTAATCCGTACACTAACACTAACCCGTACCCTAACACGTACGCTCACCCTAAACCGTTGACGTACCCTAACCTGTACCCTAAACCGTCCCCGTCCCCAACCCTAACCCTAACCCTAACCCTAACCCTAACCCTTACCCGAAGCCTTACACTCAACTGTCCCCTAATCCTAACCCGTACGCTAACACTAACCCGTACCCTAACACGTACGCTCACCCTAAACCGTTGTCGTACCCTAACCTGTACCCTAAACCGTCCCCGTCCGCGTCCCCTAACCCTAACCCTAACCCTAACCCTAACCTTTACCCGAAGCCTTACCCTCACCCGTCCCCTAATCATACACCGTACGCTAACACTAACCCGTACCCTAACACGTACGCTCACCCTAAACCGTTGTCGCACCCTAACCTCTACCCTAAACCGTCCCCGTCCCCGTCCCCGTCCCCGTCCCCTAACCCTAAACCTAACCCTTACCCGAAGCCTTACCCTCACCCGTCCCCTAATCCTAACACGTGCGCTAACACTAAACCATACCCTAACATGTACGGTCACCCTAAACCGTTGTCGTACCCTAACCTGTACCCTAAACCGTCCCTGTCCCCGTCCCCTAAAACTAACCCTAACCCTAACCCTTACCCTTACCCGAAGCCTTACCCTCACCCGTCCCCTAATCCTAACCCGTACGCTAACACTAACCCGTACCCTAACACGTACGCTCACCCTAAACCGTTGTCGTAGCCTAACCTGTACCCTAAACGGTCCCCGTCCCCTAACCCTAACCCTAACCCTAACCCTAACCCTTACCCGAACCCTTACCCTCACCCGTCCCCTAATCCTAACCCGTACGCTAACACTAACACGTACCCTAACACGTACGCTCACCCTAAATCGTTGTCGTACCCTAACCTGTACCCTATACCGTCCCCGTACCTTAACCCTAACCCTAACCCTAACCCTAACCCTAACACTTACCCGAAGCCTTACCCTCACCCGTCCCCTAATCCTAAACCGTACGCTAACACTAACCCGAACCCTAACACGTACGCTCACCCTAAACCGTTGTCGTACCCTAACCTGTACCCTAAACCGTCCCCGTCCCCTAACCCTAACCCTAACCCTAATCCTAACCCTAACCCTTACCCGAAGCCTTACCCTAACCCGTCCCCTAATCCTAACCCGTACGCTAACACTAACCCATACCCTAAAACTTACCCTCACCCTAAACCGTTGTCGTACCCTAACCTGTACCCTAAACCGTCCCCGTCCCCTAACCCTAACCCTAACCCTAACCCTAACCCTTACCTGAAGCCTTACACTCACCCGTCCCCTAATCCTAACCCGTACGCTAACACTAACCCGTACCCTAACACGTACGCTCACCCTAAACTGTTGACGTACCCTAACCTGTACCCTAAACCGTCCCCGTCCCCTAACCCTAACCCTAACCCTAACCCTAACCCTTACCCGAAGCCTTACACTCACCTGTCCCCTAATCCTAACCCGTACGCTAACACTAACCCGTACCCTAACACGTACGCTCACCCTAAACCGTTGAAGTACCCTAACCTGTACCCTAAACCTTCCCCGTCCCCTAACCCTAACCCTAACATTTACCCGAAGCCTTACCCTCACCCGTCCCCTAATCCTAACCCGTACGCTAACACTAACCCGTACCCTAACACCTACGCTCACCCTAAACCGTTGTCGTACCCTAACCTGTACCCTAAACCGTCCCCGTCCGCGTCCCCTAACCCTAACCCTAACCCTAACCTTTACCCGAAGCCTTACCCTCACCCGTCCCCTAATCATACACCGTACGCTAACACTAACCCGTACCCTAACACGTACGCTCACCCTAAACCGTTGTCGCACCCTAACCTCTACCCTAAAACGTCCCCGTCCCCGTCCCCGTCCCCGTCCCCTAACCCTAAACCTAACCCTTACCCGAAGCCTTACCCTCACCCGTCCCCTAATCCTAACCCGTGCGCTAACACTAAACCATACCCTAACATGTACGGTCACCCTAAACCGTTGTCGTACCCTAACCTGTACCCTAAACCGTCCCTGTCCCCGTCCCCTAAAACTAACCCTAACCCTAACCCTTACCCTTACCCGAAGCCTTACCCTCACCCGTCCCCTAATCCTAACCCGTACGCTAACACTAACCCGTACCCTAACACGTACGCTCACCCTAAACCGTTGTCGTAGCCTAACCTGTACCCTAAACGGTCCCCGTCCCCTAACCCTAACCCTAACCCTAACCCTAACCCTTACCCGAACCCTTACCCTCACCCGTCCCCTAATCCTAACCCGTACGCTAACACTAACACGTACCCTAACACGTACGCTCACCCTAAATCGTTGTCGTACCCTAACCTGTACCCTATACCGTCCCCGTACCTTAACCCTAACCCTAACCCTAACCCTAACCCTAACACTTACCCGAAGCCTTACCCTCACCCGTCCCCTAATCCTAAACCGTACGCTAACACTAACCCGTACCCTAACACGTACGCTCACCCTAAACCGTTGTCGTACCCTAACCTGTACCCTAAACCGTCCCCGTCCCCTAACCCTAACCCTAACCCTAACCCTAACCTGTACCCTAAACCGTCCCCGTCCCCTAACCCTAACCCTAACCCTAACCCTAACCCTTACCTGAAGCCTTACACTCACCCGTCCCCTAATCCTAACCCGTACGCTAACACTAACCCGTACCCTAACACGTACGCTCACCCTAAACTGTTGACGTACCCTAACCTGTACCCTAAACCGTCCCCGTCCCCTAACCCTAACCCTAACCCTAACCCTAACCCTTACCCGAAACCTTACACTCACCTGTCCCCTAATCCTAACCCGTACGCTAACACTAACCCGTACCCTAACACGTACGCTCACCCTAAACCGTTGAAGTACCCTAACCTGTACCCTAAACTTTCCCCGTCCCCTAACCCTAACCCTAACATTTACCCGAAGCCTTACCCTCACCCGTCCCCTAATCCTAACCCGTACGCTAACACTAACCCGTACCCTAACACCTACGCTCACCCTAAACCGTTGTCGTACCCTAACCTCTACCCTAAACCGTCCCCGTCCACTAACCCTAACCCTAACCCTAACCCTTACCCGAAGCCTTGCCCTCACCCGTCACCTAATCCTAACCCGTACGCTAACACTAACCCGTACCCTAACACGTACGCTCACCCTAAACCGTTGTGGTAACCTAACCTGTTCCCTAAACCGTCCCCGTCCCCTAACCCTAACCCTAACCCTAACCCTAACCCTTACCTGAAGCCTTACCCTCACCCGTCCCCTAATCCTAACCCGTATGCTAACACTAAAGCGTACCCTAACACCTACGCTCACCCTAAACCGTTGTCGTACCCTAACCTGTACCCTAAACCGTCACCGTCCCCTAACCCTAAGCCTAACCCTAACCCTTACCCGAAGCCTTACCCTCACCCGTCCCTTAATCCTAATCCGTACACTAACACTAACCCGTACCCTAACACGTACGCTCACCCTAAACCGTTGACGTACCCTAACCTGTACCCTAAACCGTCCCCGTCCCCAACCCTAACCCTAACCCTAACCCTAACCCTTACCCGAAGCCTTACACTCAACTGTCCCCTAATCCTAACCCGTACGCTAACACTAACCCGTACCCTAACACGTACGCTCACCCTAAACCGTTGTCGTACCCTAACCTGTACCCTAAACCGTCCCCGTCCGCGTCCCCTAACCCTAACCCTAACCCTAACCTTTACCGGAAGCCTTACCCTCACCCGTCCCCTAATCATACACCGTACGCTAACACTAACCCGTACCCTAACACGTACGCTCACCCTAAACCGTTGTCGCACCCTAACCTCTACCCTAAACCGTCCCCGTCCCCGTCCCCGTCCCCGTCCCCTAACCCTAAACCTAACCCTTACCCGAAGCCTTACCCTCTCCCGTCCCCTAATCCTAACCCGTGCGCTAACACTAAACCATACCCTAACATGTACGGTCACCCTAAACCGTTGTCGTACCCTAACCTGTACCCTAAACCGTCCCTGTCCCCGTCCCCTAAAACTAACCCTAACCCTAACCCTTACCCTTACCCGAAGCCTTACCCTCACCCGTCCCCTAATCCTAACCCGTACGCTAACACTAACCCGTACCCTAACACGTACGCTCACCCTAAACCGTTGTCGTAGCCTAACCTGTACCCTAAACGGTCCCCGTCCCCTAACCCTAACCCTAATGCTAACGCTAACCCTTACCCGAACCCTTACCCTCACCCGTCCCCTAATCCTAACCCGTACGCTAACACTAACACGTACCCTAACACGTACGCTCACCCTAAATCGTTGTCGTACCCTAACCTGTACCCTATACCGTCCCCGTACCTTAACCCTAACCCTAACCCTAACCCTAACCCTAACACTTACCCGAAGCCTTACCCTCACCCGTCCCCTAATCCTAAACCGTACGGTAACACTAACCCGTACCCTAACACGTACGCTCACCCTAAACCGTTGTCGTACCCTAACCTGTACCCTAAACCGTCCCCGTCCCCTAACCCTAACCCTAACCCTAACCCTAACCCTAACCCTTACCCGAAGCCTTACCCTAACCCGTCCCCTAATCCTAACCCGTTCGCTAACACTAACCCGTACCCTAAAACGTACCCTCACCCTAAACCGTTGTCGTACCCTAACCTGTACCCTAAACAGTCCCCGTGTCCGTCTCCTAACCCTAACCCTAACCCTAACCCTTTCCCGAAGCCTTACCCTCACCCGTCACCTAATCCTAACCCGTACGCTAACACTAACCCGTACCCTAACACGTACGCTCACCCTAAACTGTTGACGTACCCTAACCTGTACCCTAAACCGTCCCCGTCCCCTAACCCTAACCCTAACCCTAACCCTAACCCTTACCCGAAGCCTTACACTCACCTGTCCCCTAATCCTAACCCGTACGCTAACACTAACCCGTACCCTAACACGTACGCTCACCCTAAACCGTTGAAGTACCCTAACCTGTACCCTAAACCTTCCCCGTCCCCTAACCCTAACCCTAACCCTAACCCTAACATTTACCCGAAGCCTTACCCTCACCCGTCCCCTAATCCTAACCCGTACGCTAACACTAACCCGTACCCTAACACCTACGCTCACCCTAAACCGTTGTCGTACCCTAACCTCTACCCTAAACCGTCCCCGTCCCCTAACCCTAACGCTAACCCTAACCCTTACCCGAAGCCTTACCCTCACCCGTCCCCTAATCCTAACCCTTACGCTAACACTAACCCGTACCCTAACACGTACGCTCACCCTAAACCGTTGTCGTACCCTAACCTGTACCCTAAACCGTCCCCGTCCCCTAACCCTAACCCTAACCCTAACCCTTACCCGAAGCCTTACCCTCACCCGTCACCTAATCCTAACCCGTACGCTAACACTAACCCATACCCTAACACGTACGCTCACCCTAAACCGTTGTCGTACCCTAACCTGTACCCTAAACCGTCCCCGTCCCCTAACCCTAACCCTAACCCTAACCCTTACCCGAAGCCTTACCCTCACCCGTCACCTAATCCTAACCCGTACGCTAACACTAACCCATACCCTAACACGTACGGTCACCCTAAACCGTTGTCGTACCCTAACCTCTACCCTAAACCGTCCCCGTCCCCTAACCCTAACCCTAACCCTAACCCTAACCCTAACACTTACCCGAAGCCTTACACTCACCCGTCCCCTAATCCTAACCCGTACGCTAACACTAACCCGTACCCTAACACGTACGCTCACCCTAAACCGTTGTCGTACCCTAACCTGTACCCTAAACCGTCCCCGTCCCCTAATCCTAACCCTAACCCTAACCCTAACCCTAACCCTTACCCGAAGCCTTACCCTCACCCGTCCCCTAATCCTAAACCGTACGCTAACACTAAACCGTACCCTAACACCTACGCTCAGCCTAAACCGTTGTCGTACCCTAACCTGTACGCTAAACCATCCCCGTCCCCTAACCCTAACCCTAACCATAACCCTAACCCTAACCCTTACCCGAAGCCTTACGCTCACCCGTCCCCTAATCCTAACCCGTACACAAACAGTAACGCGTACCCTAACACGTACGCTCACCCTAAAACGTTGACGTACCCTAACCTGTACCCTAAACCGTCCCCGTCCCCGTACCCTAACCCTAACCCTAACCCTAACCCTAACCTTTACCCAAAGCCTTACCCTCACCCGTCCCCTAATCCTAACCCGAACGCTAACACTAACCCGTACCCTAACACGTATGCTCTCTCTAAACCGTTGTCGTACCCTAACCTCTACCCTAAACCGTCCCCGTCCTCGTCCCCTTCCCCGTCCCCTAACCCTAAACCTAACCCTTACCCGAAGCCTTACCCTCACCCGTCCCCTAATCCTAACCCGTACGCTAACACTAACACATACACTAACATGTACGGTCACCCTAAACCGTTGTCGTACCCTAACCTGTACCCTAAACCGTCCCTGTCCCCGTCCCCTAACCCTAAACCTAACCCTAACCCTAACCCTAACCCTTACCTGAAGCCTTACCCTCACCCGTCCCCTAATCCTAACCCGTACGCTAACACTAACCCGTACCCTAACACGTACGATCACCCTAAATCGTTGTCATAGCCTAACCTGTACCCTAAACCGTCCCCGTCCCCTAACCCTAACCCTAACCCTAACCCTTACCCGAAGCCTTACCCTCACCCTTCCCCTAATCCTAACCCGTACGCTAACACTAACCCGTACCCTAACACGTACGCTCACTCTAAACCGTTGTCGTACCCTAACCTGTACCCTAAACCGTCCCCGTCCCCTAACCCTAACACTAACCCTAAACCTAACCCTAACACTTACCCGAAGCCTTACACTCACCCGTCCCCTAATCCTCACCCGTACGCTAACACTAACCCGTACCCTAAGACGTACGCTCACCCTAAACCGTTGTCGTACCCTAACATGTACCCTAAACCGTCCCCGTCCCCTCACCCTAACCCTAACCCTAACCCTAAACCTAACACTTACCCGAAGCCTTACCCTCACCCGTCCCCTAATCCTAACCCGTACGCTAACACTAAACCGTACCCTAACACCTACGCTCACCCTAAACCGTTGTCGTACCGTAACCTGTACCCTAAACCGTCCCCGTCCCCTAACCCTAACCCTAACCCTAACCCTAACCCTTACCCGAAGCCTTACACTCACCTGTCCCCTAATCCTAACCCGTACGCTAACACTAACCCGTACCCTAACACGTACGCTCACCCTAAACCGTTGTCGTACCCTAACCTGTACCCTAAACCGTCCCCGTCCCCGTCCCCTAACCCTAACCCTAACCCTAACCCTTACCCGAAGCCTTACCCTCACCCGTCCCCTAATCCTCACCCGTACGCTAACACTAACCCGTACCCTAACACGTACGCTCACCCTAAACCATTGTCGTACCCTAACCTGTACCCTAAACAGTCCCCGTCCCCTAACCCTAACCCTAACCCTAACCCTAACCCTAACCCTAACCCTTACCCGAAGCCTTACACTCACCCGTCCCCTAATCCTAACCCGTACGCTAACACTAAACCATACCCTAACACCTACGCTCACCCTAAACCGTTGTTGTACCCTAACCTGTACCCTAAACCATCCCCGTCCCCTAACCCTAACCCTAACCCTAACCCTAACCCTTACCCGAAGCCTTACACTCACCTGTCCCCTAATCCTAACCCGTACGCTAACACTAACACGTACCCTAACACGTACGCTCACCCGAAACCGTTGTCGTACCCTAACCTGTACCCTAAACCGTCCCCGTCCCCGTCCCCTAACCCTAACCCTAACCCTAACCTTTACCCGAAGCCTTACCCTCACCCGTCCCCTAATCATACACCGTACGCTAACACTAACCCGTACCCTAACACGTACGCTCACCCTAAACCGTTGTCGTACCCTAACCTCTACCCTAAACCGTCCCCGTCCCCGTCCCCGTCCCCATCCCCTAACCCTAAACCTAACCCTTACCCGAAGACTTACCCTCACCCGTCCCCTAATCCTAACCCGTACGCTAACCCTAAACCATACCCTAACATGTACGGTCACCCTAAACCGTTGTCGTACCCTAACCTGTACCCTAAACCGTCCCTGTCCCCGTCCCCTAAAACTAACCCTAACCCTAACCCTTACCCTTACCCGAAGCCTTACCCTCACCCGTCCCCTAATCCTAACAGGTACGCTAACACTAACCCGTACCCTAACACGTACGCTCACCCTAAACCGTTGTGGTAACCTAACCTGTTCCCTAAACCGTCCCCGTACCCGTCCCCTAACCCTAACCCTAACCCTAACCCTAACACTTACCCGAAGCCTTACACTCACCCGTCCCCTAATCCTAACCCGTACGCTAACACTAACCCGTACCCTAACACGTACGCTCACCCTAAACCGTTGGCGTACCCTAACCTCTACCCTAAACCGTCCCCGTCCCCTAACCCTAACCTTAACCCTAACACTAACCCTAACACTTACCCGAAGCCTTACCCTCACCCGTCCCCTAATCCTAACCCGTACGCTAACACTAACCCGTACCCTAACACGTACGCTCACCCTAAACCGTTGTCGTACCCTAACCTGTACCCTAAACCGTCCCCGTCCCCTAACCCTAACCCTAACCCTAACCCTTACCCGAAGCCTTACACTCACCCGTCCCCTAATCCTAACCCGTACACTAACACTAACCCGTACCCTAACACGTACGCTCACCCTAAACCGTTGACGTACCCTAAACCGTCTCCGTGCCCTAACCCTAACCCTAACCCTAACCCTAACCCTTACCCGAAGCCTTACACTCACCCGTCCCCTAATCCTAACCCGTACGCTAACACTAACCCGTAACCTAACACGTACGCTCACCCTAATCCGTTGTCGTACCCTAACCTGTACCCTAAACCGTCCCCGTCCCCTAACCCTAACCCTAACCCTAAACCTAACCCTAACCCTTACCCGAAGCCTTACCCTCACCCGTCCCCTTATCCTAACCCGTACGCTAACACTAACCCGTACCCTAACACGTACGCTCACCCTAAACCGTTGTCGTACCCTATCCTGTACCCTAAACCGTCCCCGTCCCCTAACCCTAACACTAACCCTAACCCTAACTCTTACCCGAAGCCTTACCCTCACCAGTCCCCTAATCCTAACCCGTACGCTAACACTAACCCGTTCCCTAACACGTACGCTCACCCTAAACCGTTGTCGTACCCTAACCTCTACCCTAAACCGTCCCCGTCACCGTCCCCGTCCCCGTCCCCTAACCCTAAACCTAACCCTTACCCGAAGCCTTACCCTCACCCGTCCCCTAATCCTAACCCGTACGCTAACACTAACACATACCCTAACATGTACGGTCACCCTAAACCGTTGTCGTACCCTAACCTGTACCCTAAACCGTCCCTGTCCCCGTCCCCTAACACTAACCCTAACCCTAACCCTAACCCTAACCCTTACCCGAAGCCTTGCCCTCACCCGTCCCCTAATCCTAACCCGTACGCTAACACTAACCCGTACCCTAACACGTACGCTCACCCTAAACCGTTGTCGTAGCCTAACCTGTACCCTAAACCGTCCCCGTGCCCGTCCCCTAACCCTAACCCTAACCCTTTCCCGAAGCCTTACCCTCACCCGTCCCCTAATCCTAACCCGTACGCTAACACTAACCCGTACCCTAACACGTACGCTCACCCTAAACCGTTGACGTACCCTAACCTGTACCCTAAACCGTCCCCATCCCCTAACCCTAACCCTAACCGTAACCCTAACCCTAACCCTTACCCAAAGCCTTACACTCACCCGTCCCCAAATCCTAACCCGTACGCTAACACTAACCCGTACCCTAACACGTACGCTCACCCTAAACCGTTGTCGTACCCTAACCTGTACCCTAAACCGTCCCCGTCCCCGTCCCCGTCCCCGTCCCCTAACCCTAAACCTAACCCTTACCCAAAGCCTTACCCTCACCCGTCCCCTAATCCTAACCCGTACGCTAACTCTAACCCATACCCTAACATGTACGGTCACCCTAAACCGTTGTCGTACCCTAACCTGTACCCTAAACCGTCCCTGTGCCCGTCCCCTAACCCTAACCCTAACCCTAACCCTTACCTGAAGCCTTACCCTCACCCGTCCCCTAATCCTAACCCGTACGCTAACACTAACCCGTACCCTAACACGTACGCTCACCCTAAACCGTTGTCGTACCCTAACTGTACCCTAAACCGTCCCCGTCCCCTAACCCTAACGCTAACCCTAACCCTAACCCTAACCCTATAACTTACCCGAAGCCTTACCCTCACCCGTCCCCTAATCCTAACCCGTACACTAACACTAACCCGTA
The DNA here is from genome assembly GCF_059928025.1 of Delphinapterus leucas. Lineage (NCBI taxonomy): Eukaryota > Metazoa > Chordata > Mammalia > Artiodactyla > Monodontidae > Delphinapterus > Delphinapterus leucas. Next base: position 469,698 of record NW_028322284.1, read on the forward strand.
CCCTAACACGTACGCTCACCCTAAACCGTTGACGTACCCTAACCTGTACCCTAAACCGTCCCCGTCCCCTAAACCTAACCCTAACCCTAACCCTTACCAGAAGCCTTACACTCACCCGTCCCCTAATCCTAACCCGTACGCTAACACTAACACATACCCTAACACGTACGCTCACCCTAAACCGTTGTCGTACCCTAACCTGTACCCTAAACCGTCCCCGTCCCCTAACCCTAACCCTAACCCTAACCCTAACCCTAACCCTTACCCGAAGCCTTACCCTCACCCGTCCCCTTATCCTAACCCGTACGCTAACACTAACCCGTACCCTAACATGTACGCTCACCCTAAACCGTTGTCGTACCCTAACCTGTACCCTAAACCGTCCCCGTCCCCTAACCCTAACCTTAACCCTAACCCTAACCCTTACCCGAAGCCTAACCCTCACCCGTCCCCTAATCCTAACCCGTACGCTAACACTAACCCATACCCTAACACGTACGCTCACCCTAAACCGTTGTCGTACCCTAACCTGTACCCTAAACCGTCCCCGTCCCCTAACCCTAACCCTAACCCTAACCCTAACCCTAACACTTACCCGAAGCCTTACCCTCACCCGTCCCCTTATCCTAACCCGTACGCTAACACTAAACCATACCCTAACACGTACGCTCACCCTAAACCGTTGTCGTACCCTAACCTGTACCCTAAACCGTCCCCGTCCCCTAACCCTAACCTTAACCCTAACCCTAACCCTTACCCGAAGCCTTACCCTCACCCGTCCCCTAATCCTAACCCGTACGCTAACACTAACCCGTACCCTAACACGTACGCTCACCCTAAATCGTTGTCGTACCCTAACCTGTACCCTAAACCGTCCCCGTACCCTAACCCTAACCCTAACCCTAACCCTAACCCTAACCCTAACACTTACCCGAAGCCTTACCCTCACCCGTCCCCTAATCCTAACCCGTACGCTAACACTAAACCATACCCTAACATGTACGGTCACCCTAAACCGTTGTCGTACCCTAACCTGTACCCTAAACCGTCCCTGTCCCCGTCCCCTAAAACTAACCCTAACCCTAACCCTTACCCTTACCCGAAGCCTTACCCTCACCCGTCACCTAATCCTAACCCGTACGCTAACACTAACCCGTACCCTAACACGTACGCTCACCCTAAACCGTTGTGGTAACCTAACCTGTTCCCTAAACCGTCCCCGTCCCCTAACCCTAACCCTAACCCTAACCCTAACCCTAACCCTTACCCGAAGCCTTACACTCACCCGTCCCCTAATCCTAACCCGTACGCTAACACTAACCCGTACCCTAACACGTACGCTCACCCTAAACCGTTGGCGTACCCTAACCTGTACCCTAAACCGTCCCCGTCCCCTAACCCTAACCTTAACCCTAACACTAACCCTAACCCTTACCCGAAGCCTTACCCTCACCCGTCCCCTAATCCTAACCCGTACGCTAACACTAACCCGTACCCTAACACGTACGCTCACCCTAAACCGTTGTCATACCCTAACCTGTACCCTAAACCGTCCCCGTCCCCTAACCCTAACCCTAACCCTAACCCTAACCCTAACCCTTACCCGAAGCCTTACACTCACCCGTCCCCTAATCCTAACCCGTACCCTAACACTAACCCGTACCCTAACACGTACGCTCACCCTAAACCGTTGACGTACCCTAACCTGTACCCTAAACCGTCCCCGTCCCCTAACCCTAACCCTAACCCTAACCCTAACCCTTACCCGAAGCCTTACACTCACCCGTCCCCTAATCCTAACCCGTACGCTAACACTAACCCGTAACCTAACACGTACGCTCACCCTAAACCGTTGTCGTACCCTAACCTGTACCCTAAACCGTCCCCGTCCCCTAACCCTAACCCTAACCCTAAACCTAACCCTAACCCTTACCCGAAGCCTTACCCTCACCCGTCCCCTTATCCTAACCCGTACGCTAACACTAACCCGTACCCTAACACGTACGCTCACCCTAAACCGTTGTCGTACCCTATCCTGTACCCTAAACCGTCACTGTCCCCTAACCCTAACACTAACCCTAACCCTAACTCTTACCCGAAGCCTTACACTCACCCGTCCCCTAATCCTAACCCGTACGCTAACACTAACCCGTTCCCTAACACGTACGCTCACCCTAAACCGTTGTCGTACCCTAACCTGTACCCTAAACCGTCCCCGTCCCCTAACCCTAAACCTAAACCTAACCCTAACCCTTACCGAAGCCTTACACTCACCCGTCCACTAATCCTCACCCGTACGCTAACACTAACCCGTACCCTAACACGTACGCTCACCCTAAACCGTTGTCGTACCCTAACCTGTACCCTAAACCGTCCCCGTCCCCTAACCCTAACCCTAACCCTAACCCTTACCCGAAGCCTTAACCTCACCCGTCCCCTAATCCTAAACCGTACGCTAACACTAAACCGTACCCTAACACCTACGCTCACCCTAAACCGTTGTCGTACCCTAACCTGTACCCTAAACCGTCCCCGTCCCCTAACCCTAACCCTAACAATAACCCTAACCCTTACCCGAAGCCTTACCCTCACCCGTCCCCTAATCCTAACCCGTACACTAACACTAACCCGTACCCTAACACGTACGCTCACCCTAAACCGTTGACGTACCCTAACCTGTACCCTAAACCGTCCCCGTCCCCTAACCCTAACCCTAACCCTAACCCTAACCCTATCCCTTACCCGAAGCCTTACACTCACCTGTCCCCTAATCCTAACCCGTACGCTAACACTAACCCGTACACTAACACGTACGCTCACCCTAAACCGTTGTCGTACCCTAACCTGTACCATAAACCGTCCCCGTCCCCGTCCCCTAACCCTAACCCTAACCCTAACCCTAACCTTTACCCGAAGCCTTACCTTCACCCGTCCCCTAATCCTAACCAGTACGCTAACACTAACTCGTACCCTAACACGTATGCTCACCCTAAACCGTTGTCGTACCCTAACCTCTACCCTAAACCGTCCCCGTCACCGTCCCCGTCCCCGTCCCCTAACCCTAAACCTAACCCTTACCCGAAGCCTTACCCTCACCCGTCCCCTAATCCTAACCCGTACGCTAACACTAACACATACCCTAACATGTACGGTCACCCTAAACCGTTGTCGTACCCTAACCTGTACCCTAAACCGTCCCCGTCCCCTAACCCTAACCCTAACCCTAACCCTTACCCGAAGCCTTGCCCTCACCCGTCCCCTAATCCTAACCCGTACGCTAACACTAACCCGTACCCTAACACGTACGCTCACCCTAAACCGTTGTCGTAGCCTAACCTGTACCCTAAACCGTCCCCGTGCCCGTCCCCTAACCCTAACCCTAACCCTTTCCCGAAGCCTTACTCTCACCCGTCCCCTAATCCTAACCCGTACGCTAACACTAACCCGTACCCTAACACGTACGCTCACCCTAAACCGTTGACGTACCCTAACCTGTACCCTAAACCGTCCCCATCCCCTTACCCTAACCCTAACCGCAACCCTAACCCTAACCCTTACCCGAAGCCTTACACTCACCCGTCCCCAAATCCAAACCCGTACGCTAACACTAACCCGTACCCTAACACGTACGCTCACCCTAAACCGTTGTCGTACCCTAACCTGTACACTAAACCGTCCCCGTCCCCGTCCCCTAACCCTAACCCTAACCCTAACCCTAACCTTTACCCGAAGCCTTACCCTCACCCGTCCCCTAATCCTAACCCGTACGCTAACACTAACCCGTACCCTAACACGTACGCTCACCCTAAATCGTTGTCGTACCCTAAACTGTACCCTAAACCGTCCCCGTACCCTAACCCTAACCCTAACCCTAACCCTAACCCTAACACTTACCCGAAGCCTTACCCTCACCCGTCCCCTAATCCTAACCCGTACGCTAACACTAACCCGTACCCTAACACGTACGCTCACCCTAAACCGTTGTCATACCCTAACATGTACCCTAAACCGTCCCGGTCCCCGAACCCTAACCCTAACCCTAACCCTAACCCTAACCCTTACCCGAAGCCTTACCCTCACCCGTACCCTTATCCTAACCCATACGCTAACACTAACCCGTACCCTAACACGTACGCTCACCCTAAACCATTGTCGTACCCTAACCTGTACCCTAAACCGTCCCCGTCCCGTAACCCTAACCCTAACGCTAACCCTAACCCTTACCCGAAGCCTTACACTCACCCGTCCCCTAATCCTCACCCGTACGCTAACACTAACCCGTACACTAACACCTACGCTCACCCTAAACCGTTGTCGTACCCTAACCTGTACCCTAAACCGTCCCCGTCCCCTAACCCTAACACTAACCCTAACCCTAACCCTAACCCTTACCCGAAGCCTTACACTCACCTGTCCCCTAATCCTAACCCGTACGCTAACACTAACCCGTACCCTAACAAGTACGCTCACCCTAAACCGTTGTCGTACCCTAACCTGTAACCTAAACCGTCCCCGTCCCCGTCCCCTAACCCTAACCCTAACCCTAACCCTAACCTTTACCCGAAGCCTTACCCTCACCCGTCCCCTAATCCTAACCCGTACGCTAACACTAACCCGTACCGTAACACGTACGCTCACCCTAAACGGTTGTTGTACCCTAACCTCTACCCTAAACCGTCCCCGTCCCCGTCCCCGTCCCCGTCCCCTAACCCTAAACCAAACCCTTACCCGAAGCCTTCCCCTCACCCGTCCCTTAATCCTAACCCGTACGCTAACACTAACCCGTACCCTAACACGTACCCTCACCCTAAACCGTTGTCGTACCCTAACCTGTACCCTAAACCGTCCCCGTGCCCGTCTCCTAACCCTAACCCTAACCCTAACCTTAACCCTTTCCCGAAGCCTTACCGTCACCCGTCCCCTATCCTAACCCGTACGCTAACACTAACCCGTACCCTAACACGTACGCTCACCCTAAACAGTTGTCGTAACCTAACCTGTACCCTAAACCGTCCCCGTCCCCTAACCCTAACCCTAACCCTAACCCTAACCCTTACCCGAAGCCTTACACTCACCCGTCCCCTAATCCTCACCCGTACTCTAACACTAACCCATACCCTAACACGTACGCTCACCCTAAACCTTTGTCGTAGCCTAACCTGTACCCTAAACCGTCCCCGTCCCCTAACCCTAACCCTAACCCTAACCCTAACCCTTACCCGAAGCCTTACCCTCACCCGTCCCCTTGTCCTAACCCGTACGCTAACACTAACCCGTACCCTAACACGTACGCTCACCCTAAACCGTTGTCGTACCCTATCCTGTACCCTAAACCGTCCCCGTCCCCTAACCCTAACCCTAACCCTAACCCTTACCCGAAGCCTTACCCTCACCCTTCCCCTAATCCTAACCCGTACGCTAACACTAACCCGTTCCCTAACACGTACGCTCACCCTAAACCGTTGTCGTACCCTAACCTGTACCCTAAACCGTCCCCGTCCCCTAACCCTAACGCTAACCCTAACCCTAACCCTTACCCGAAGCCTTACACTCACCCGTCCCCTAATCCTCACCCGTACGCTTACACTAACCAGTACCCTAACACGTACGCTCACCCTAAACCGTTGTCGTACCGTAACCTGTACCCTAAACCGTACCCGTCCCCTAACCCTAACCCTAACCCTAACCCTAACCCTAACCCTAACACTTACCCGAAGCCTTACCCTCACCCGTCCCCTAATCCTAACCCGTACACTAACACTAACCCGTACCTTAACACGTACGCTCACCCTAAACCGTTGACGTACCCTAACCTGTACCCTAAACCGTCCACATCCCCTAACCCTAACCCTAAACCTAACCGTAACCCTAACACTTACCCGAAGCCTTACACTCACCCTTCCCCTAATCCTAACCCGTACGCTAACACTAACCCATACCCTAACACGTACGCTCACCCTAAACCGTTGTCGTACCCTAACCTGTACCCTAAACCGTCCCCGTCCCCTAACCCTAACCCTAACCCTAACCCTAACCCTTACCCGAAGCCTTACCCTCACCGGTCCCCTTATCCTAACCCGTACGCTAACACTAACCCGTACCCTAACACGTACGCTCACCCTAAACCGTTGTCGTACCCTAACCTGTACCCTAAACCGTCCCCGTGCCCTAACCCTAACCCTAACCCTTACCCGAAGCCTTCCCCTCACCCGTCCCCTAATCCTAACCCGTACGCTAATACTAAAACGTACCCTAACACCTACGCTCACCCTAAACCGTTGTCGTACCCTAACCTGTAACCTAAACCGTCCCCGTCCCCTAACCCTAACCCTAACCCTAACCCTAACCCTAACCCTAAACCTTACCCGAAGCCTTACCCTCACCCGTCCCCTAATCCCAACCCGTACACTAACACTAACCCGTAACCTAACACATACGCTCACCCTAAACCGTTGACGTACCCTATCCTTTACCCTAAACCGTCCCCGTCCCCTAACCCTAACCCTAACCCTAACCCTAACCCTTACCCGAAGACTTACACTCACCTGTCCCCTAATCCTAACCCGTACGCTAACACTAACCCGTACCCTAACACGTACGCTCACTCTAAACCGTAGTCGTACCCTAACCTGTACCGTAAACCGTCCCCGTACCCTAACCCTAACCCTAACACTAACACCTATCCCTAACCTTTACCCGAAGCCTTACCCTCACCCGTCCCCTAATCCTAACCCGTACGCTAACACTAACCTGTACCCTAACACCTACGCTCACCCTAAACCGTTGTCGTACCCTAACCTCTACCCTAAACCGTCCCCGTCCCCGTCCCCGTCCCCTAACCCTAAACCTAACACTTACCCGAAGCCTTACCCTCACCCGTCCCCTAATCCTAACCCGTACGCTAACACTAACACATACCCTAACATGTACGGTCACCCTAAACCGTTGTCGTACCCTAACCTGTACCCTGAACCGTCCCTGTTCCCGTCCCCTAACCCTAACCCTAACCCTAACCCTAACCCTAACCCTTACCTGAAGCCTTACCCTCACCCGTCCCCTAATCCTAACCCGTACGCTAACACTAACCCGTACCCTAACACGTACGCTCGCCCTAAATCGTTGTCGTACCCTAACATGTACCCTAAACCGTCCCCGTACCCTAACCCTAACCCTAACCCTAACCCTAACCCTTACCCGAAGCCTTCCCCTCACCCGTCCCCTAATCCTAACCCGTACGCTAATACTAAAACGTACCCTAACACCTACGCTCACCCTAAACCGTTGTCGTACCCTAACCTGTACCCTAAACCGTCCCCGTCCCCTAACCCTAACCCTAACCCTAACCCTAACCCTAACCCTTACCCGAAGCCTTACCCTCACCCATCCCCTTATCCTAACCCGTACGCTAACACTAACCCGTACCCTAACACGTACGCTCACCCTAAACCGTTGTCGTACCCTAACCTGTACCCTAAACCGTCCCCGTCCCCTAACCCTAACCTTAACCCTAACCCTAACCCTTCCCCGAAGCCTTACCCTCACCCGTCCCCTAATCCTAACCCGTACGCTAATACTAAAACGTACCCTAACACCTACGCTCACCCTAAACCGTTGTCGTACCCTAACCTGTACCCTAAACCGTCCCCGTCCCCTAACCCTAACCCTAACCCTAACCCTAACCCTAACCCTAACCCTTACCCGAAGCCTTACCCTCACCCGTCCCCTAATCCTCACCCGTACACTAACACTAACCCGTACCCTAACACGTACGCTCACCCTAAAACCTTGTCGTACCCTAACCTGTACCCTAAACCGTCCCCTAACCCTAACCCTAACCCTAACCCTAACCCTAACCCTTACCCGAAGCCTTACCCTCACCGTCCCCTAATCCTAACCCGTACACTAAAACTAATCCATACCCTAACACGTACGCTCACCCTAAACCGTTGACGTACCCTAACCTGTACCCTAAACCGTCCACATCCCCTAACCCTAACCCTAACCCTAACCCTAACCCTAACACTTACCCGAAGCCTTACACTCACCCTTCCCCTAATCCTAACCCGTACGCTAACACTAACCCATACCCTAACACGTACGCTCACCCTAAACCGTTGTCGTACCCTAACCTGTACCCTAAACCGTCCCCGTCCCCTAACCCTAACCCTAACCCTAACCCTAACCCTAACCCTTACCCGAAGCCTTCCCTCACCGGTCCCCTTATCCTAACCCGTACGCTAACACTAACCCGTACCCTAACACGTACGCTCACCCTAAACCGTTGTCGTACCCTAACCTGTACCCTAAACCGTCCCCGTGCCCTAACCCTAACCCTAACCCTAACCCTAACCCTTACCCGAAGCCTTCCCCTCACCCGTCCCCTAATCCTAACCCGTACGCTAATACTAAAACGTACCCTAACACCTACGCTCACCCTAAACCGTTGTCGTACCCTAACCTCTACCCTAAACCGTCCCCATCCCCGTCCCCGTCCCCGTCCCCTAACCCTAAACCTAACACTTACCCGAAGCCTTACCCTCACCCGTCCCCTAATCCTAACCCGTACGCTAACACTAACCGATACCCTAACATGTACGGTCACCCTAAACCGTTGTCGTACCCTAACCTGTACCCTGAACCGTCCCTGTTCCCGTCCCCTAACCCTAACCCTAACCCTAACCCTAACCCTAACCCTTACCTGAAGCCTTACCCTCACCCGTCCCCTAATCCTAACCCGTACGCTAACACTAACCCGTACCCTAACACGTACGCTCACCCTAAATCGTTGTCGTACCCTAACCTGTACCCTAAACCGTCCCCGTACCCTAACCCTAACCCTAACCCTAACCCTAACCCTAACACTTACCCGAAGCCTTACCCTCACCCGTCCCCTAATCCTAACCCGTACGCTAACACTAACCCGTACCCTAACACCTACGCTCACCCTAAACCATTGTCGTACCCTAACCTCTACCCTAAACCGTCCCCGTCCCCGTCCCCGTCCCCGTCCCCTAACCCTAAACCTAACCCTTACCCGAAGCCTTACCCTCACCCGTCCCCTAATCCTAACCCGTACGCTAACTCTAACCCATACCCTAACATGTACGGTCACCCTAAACCGTTGTCGTACCCTAACCTGTACCCTAAACCGTCCCTGTGCCCGTCCCCTAACCCTAACGCTAACCCTAATCCTAACCCTAACCCTTACCTGAAGCCTTACCCTCACCCGTCCCCTAATCCTAACCTGTACGCTAACACTAAACCGTACCCTAACACGTACGCTCACCCTAAATCGTTGTCGTACCCTAACCTGTACCCTAAACCGTCCCCGTACCCTAACCCTAATCCTAACCCTAACCCTAACCCTAACACTTACCCGAAGCCTTACCCTCACCCGTCCCCTAATCCTAACCCGTACGCTAACACTAACCCGTACCCTAACACGTACGCTCACCCTAAACCGTTGTCGTAGCATAACCTGTACCCTAAACCGTCCCCGTCCCCTAACCCTAACCCTAACCCTAACCCTAACACTTACCCGAAGCCTTACCCTCACCCGTCCCCTAATCCTAACTCGGACGCTAACACTAACCCGTACCCTAACACGTACGCTCACCCTAAATCGTTGTCGTACCCTAACCTGTACCCTAAACCGTCCCCGTCCCCTAACCCTAACCCTAACCCTAACCCTAACCCTAACCCGTACCCGAAGCCTTACACTCACCCGTCCCCTAATCCTAACCCGTACGCTAACACTAACCCGTACCCTAACACGTACACTCACCCTAAACCGTTGTCGTACCCTAACCTGTACCCTAAACCGTCCCCGTCCCCTAACCCTAACCCTAACCCTAACCCTAACCCTAACACTTACCCGAAGCCTCACCCTCACCCGTCCCCTAATCCTAACCCGTACACTAACACTAATCCGTACCCTAACACGTACGCTCACCCTAAACCGTTGACGTACCCTAACCTGTACCCTAAACCGTCCCCGTCCCCTAAATCTAACCCTAACCCTAACCCTAACCCTAACCCTTACCCGAAGCCTTACACTCACCCGTCCCCTAATCCTAACCCGTACGCTAACACGAACCCATACCCTAACACGTACGCTCACCCTAAACCGTTGTCGTACCCTAACCTGTACCCTAAACCGTCCCCGTCCCCGTCCCCTAACCCTAACCCTAACCCTAACCCTAACCCTTACCCGAAGCCTTACAATCACCCGTCCACTTATCCTAACCCGTACGCTAACACTAACCCGTACCCTAACACGTACGCTCACCCTAAACCGTTGTCGTACCCTAACCTGTACTCTAAACCGTCCCCGTCCCCTAACCCTAACCTTAACCCTAACCCTAACCCTTACCCGAAGCCTTACCCTCACCCGTCCCCTAATCCTAACCCGTACGCTAATACTAAAACGTACCCTAACACCTACGCTCACCCTAAACCGTTGTCGTACCCTAACCTGTACCCTAAACCGTCCCCGTCCCCTAACCCTAACCCTAACCCTAACCCTAACCCTAACCCTAACCCTTACCCGAAGCCTTACCCTCACCCGTCCCCTAATCCTCACCCGTACGCTAACACTAAACCGTACCCTAACACGTACGCTCACCCTAAAACTTTGTCGTACCCTAACCTGTACCCTAAACCGTCCCCTAACCCTAACCCTAACCCTAACCCTAACCCTAACCCTAAGCCTTACCCGAAGCCTTACCCTCACCGTCCCCTAATCCTAACCCGTACGCTAACACTAACCCGTACACTAACACGTACGCTCACCCTAAACCGTTGTCGTACCCTAACCTGTACCCTAAACCGTCCCCGTCCCCTAACCCTAACACTAACCCTAACCCTAACCCTAACCCTTACCCGAAGCCTTACCCTCACCCGTCCCCTAATCCTAAACCGTGCACTATCACTAACCCGTACCCTAACACGTACGCTCACCCTAAACCGTTGACGTACCCTAACCTGTACCCTAAACGGTCCCCGTCCCCTAACCCTAACCCTAACCCTAACCCAAACCCTAACCCTTACCCGAAGCCTTACACTCACCCGTCCCCTAATCCTAACCCGTACGCTAACACTAACCCATACCCTAACACGTACGCTCACCCTAAACCGTTGTCGTACCCTAACCTGTACCCTAAACCGTCCCCGTCCCCTAATCCTAACCCTAACCCTAACCCTAACCCTAACCCTTACCCGAAGCCTTACCCTCACCCGTCCCCTAATCCTAAACCGTACGCTAACACTAAACCGTACCCTAACACCTACGCTCACCCTAAACCGTTGTCGTACCCTAACCTTTACGCTAAACCGTCTCCGTCCCCTAACCCTAACCCTAACCCTAACACTAACCCTAACCCTTACCCGAAGCCTTACCCTCACCCGTCCCCTAATCCTAACCCGTACACTAACAGTAACCCGTACCCTAACACGTACGCTCACCCTAAACCGTTGACGTACCCTAACCTGTACCCTAAACCGTCCCCATCCCCGTACCCTAACCCTAACCCTAACCCTAACCCTAACCTTTACCCGAAGCCTTACCCTCACCCGTCCCCTAATCCTAACCCGAACGCTAACACTAACCCGTACCCTAACACGTATGCTCACCCTAAACCGTTGTCGTACCCTAACCTCTACCCTAAACCGTCCCCGTCCTCGTCCCCTTCCCCGTCCCCTAACCCTAAACCTAACCCTTACCCGAAGCCTTACCCTCACCCGTCCCCTAATCCTATCCCGTACGCTAACAATAACCCATACACTAACATGTACGGTCACCCTAAACCGTTGTCGTACCCTAACCTGTACCCTAAACCGTCCCTGTCCCCGTCCCCTAACCCTAACCCAAACCCTAACCCTAACCCTAACCCTTACCTGAAGCCTTACCCTCACACGTCCCCTAATCCTAACCCGTACGCTAACACTAACCCGTACCCTAACACGTACGCTCACCCTAAACCGTTGTCGTAGCCTAAACTGTACCCTAAACCGTCCCCGTCCCCTAACCCTAACCCTAACCCTAACCCTTACCCGAAGCCTTACCCTCACCCTTCCCCTAATCCTAACCCGTACGCTAACACTAACACATACCCTAACACCTACGCTCACCCTAAACCGTTGTCGTAGCCTAAACTGTACCCTAAACCGTCCCCGTCCCCTAACCTTAACCCTAACCCTAACCCTTACCCGAAGCCTTACCCTCACCCGTCCCCTAATCCTAACCCGTACGCTAATACTAAAACGTACCCTAACACCTACGCTCACCCTAAACCGTTGTCGTACCCTAACCTGTACCCTAAACCGTCCCCGTCCCCTAACCCTAACCCTAACCCTAACCCTAACCCTAACCCTTACCCGAAGCCTTACCCTCACCCATCCCCTTATCCTAACCCGTACGCTAACACTAACCCGTACCCTAACACGTACGCTCACCCTAAACCGTTGTCGTACCCTAACCTGTACCCTAAACCGTCCCCGTCCCCTAACCCTAACCTTAACCCTAACCCTAACCCTTACCCGAAGCCTTACCCTCACCCGTCCCCTAATCCTAACCCGTACGCTAATACTAAAACGTACCCTAACACCTACGCTCACCCTAAACCGTTGTCGTACCCTAACCTGTACCCTAAACCGTCCCCGTCCCCTAACCCTAACCCTAACCCTAACCCTAACCCTAACCCTAACCCTTACCCGAAGCCTTACCCTCACCCGTCCCCTAATCCTCACCCGTACGCTAACACTAACCCGTACCCTAACACGTACGCTCACCCTAAAACCTTGTCGTACCCTAACCTGTACCCTAAACCGTCCCCTAACCCTAACCCTAACCCTAACCCTAACCCTTACCCGAAGCCTTACCCTCACCGTCCCCTAATCCTAACCCGTACACTAACACTAACCCATACCCTAACACGTACGCTCACCCTAAACCGTTGACGTACCCTAACCTGTACCCTAAACCGTCCACATCCCCTAACCCTAACCCTAACCCTAACCCTAACCCTAACACTTACCCGAAGCCTTACACTCACCCTTCCCCTAATCCTAACCCGTACGCTAACACTAACCCATACCCTAACACGTACGCTCACCCTAAACCGTTGTCGTACCCTAACCTGTACCCTAAACCGTCCCCGTCCCCTAACCCTAACCCTAACCCTAACCCTAACCCTAACCCTTACCCGAAGCCTTCCCTCACCGGTCCCCTTATCCTAACCCGTACGCTAACACTAACCCGTACCCTAACACGTACGCTCACCCTAAACCGTTGTCGTACCCTAACCTGTACCCTAAACCGTCCCCGTGCCCTAACCCTAACCCTAACCCTAACCCTAACCCTTACCCGAAGCCTTCCCCTCACCCGTCCCCTAATCCTAACCCGTACGCTAATACTAAAACGTACCCTAACACCTACGCTCACCCTAAACCGTTGTCGTACCCTAACCTCTACCCTAAACCGTCCCCATCCCCGTCCCCGTCCCCGTCCCCTAACCCTAAACCTAACACTTACCCGAAGCCTTACCCTCACCCGTCCCCTAATCCTAACCCGTACGCTAACACTAACCGATACCCTAACATGTACGGTCACCCTAAACCGTTGTCGTACCCTAACCTGTACCCTGAACCGTCCCTGTTCCCGTCCCCTAACCCTAACCCTAACCCTAACCCTAACCCTAACCCTTACCTGAAGCCTTACCCTCACCCGTCCCCTAATCCTAACCCGTACGCTAACACTAACCCGTACCCTAACACGTACGCTCACCCTAAATCGTTGTCGTACCCTAACCTGTACCCTAAACCGTCCCCGTACCCTAACCCTAACCCTAACCCTAACCCTAACCCTAACACTTACCCGAAGCCTTACCCTCACCCGTCCCCTAATCCTAACCCGTACGCTAACACTAACCCGTACCCTAACACCTACGCTCACCCTAAACCATTGTCGTACCCTAACCTCTACCCTAAACCGTCCCCGTCCCCGTCCCCGTCCCCGTCCCCTAACCCTAAACCTAACCCTTACCCGAAGCCTTACCCTCACCCGTCCCCTAATCCTAACCCGTACGCTAACTCTAACCCATACCCTAACATGTACGGTCACCCTAAACCGTTGTCGTACCCTAACCTGTACCCTAAACCGTCCCTGTGCCCGTCCCCTAACCCTAACGCTAACCCTAATCCTAACCCTAACCCTTACCTGAAGCCTTACCCTCACCCGTCCCCTAATCCTAACCTGTACGCTAACACTAACCCGTACCCTAACACGTACGCTCACCCTAAATCGTTGTCGTACCCTAACCTGTACCCTAAACCGTCCCCGTACCCTAACCCTAATCCTAACCCTAACCCTAACCCTAACACTTACCCGAAGCCTTACCCTCACCCGTCCCCTAATCCTAACCCGTACGCTAACACTAAACCGTACCCTAACACGTACGCTCACCCTAAACCGTTGTCGTAGCATAACCTGTACCCTAAACCGACCCCGTCCCCTAACCCTAACCCTAACCCTAACCCTAACACTTACCCGAAGCCTTACCCTCACCCGTCCCCTAATCCTAACTCGGACGCTAACACTAACCCGTACCCTAACACGTACGCTCACCCTAAATCGTTGTCGTACCCTAACCTGTACCCTAAACCGTCCCCGTCCCCTAACCCTAACCCTAACCCTAACCCTAACCCTAACCCGTACCCGAAGCCTTACACTCACCCGTCCCCTAATCCTAACCCGTACGCTAACACTAACCCGTACCCTAACACGTACACTCACCCTAAACCGTTGTCGTACCCTAACCTGTACCCTAAACCGTCCCCGTCCCCTAACCCTAACCCTAACCCTAACCCTAACCCTAACCCTAACACTTACCCGAAGCCTCACCCTCACCCGTCCCCTAATCCTAACCCGTACACTAACACTAATCCGTACCCTAACACGTACGCTCACCCTAAACCGTTGACGTACCCTAACCTGTACCCTAAACCGTCCCCGTCCCCTAAATCTAACCCTAACCCTAACCCTAACCCTAACCCTTACCCGAAGCCTTACACTCACCCGTCCCCTAATCCTAACCCGTACGCTAACACGAACCCATACCCTAACACGTACGCTCACCCTAAACCGTTGTCGTACCCTAACCTGTACCCTAAACCGTCCCCGTCCCCGTCCCCTAACCCTAACCCTAACCCTAACCCTAACCCTTACCCGAAGCCTTACAATCACCCGTCCACTTATCCTAACCCGTACGCTAACACTAACCCGTACCCTAACACGTACGCTCACCC
>NW_028322284.1:490000-567500 GCF_059928025.1 Delphinapterus leucas
CCCTAAATGGTTGTCGTACCCTAACCTGTACCCTAAACCGTCCCCGTACCCTAACCCTAACCCTAACCCTAACCCTAACCCTAACACTTACCCGAAGCATTAACCTCACCCATCCCCTAATCCTAACCCGTACGTTAACACTAACCCGTACCCTAACACGTACGCTCACCCTAAACCGTTGTCGTACCCTAACCTGGACCCTAAACCGTCCCCGTCCCCTAACCCTAACCCTAACCCTAACACTTACCCGAAGCCTTACACTCACCCGTCCCCTAATCCTCACCCGTACGCTAACACTAACCCGTACCCTAACACGTACGCTCACCCTAAACCGTTGTCGTACCCTAACCTGTACCCTAAACCGTCCCCATCCCCTAACCCTAACCCTAACCCTAACCCTAATCCTAACCCTTACCCGAAGCCTTACCCTCACCCGTCCCCTAATCCTAACCCGTACGCTAACACTAAACCGTACCCTAACACCTACGCTCACCCTAAACCGTTGTCGTACCCTAACCTGTGCCCTAAACCGTCCCCGTGCCCTAACCCTAACCCTAAACCTAACCCTTACCCGAAGCCTTACACTCACCCGTCCCTTAATCCTAACCCGTACACTAACACTAACCCGTACCCTAACACGTACGCTCACCCTAAACCGTTGACGTACCCTAACCTGTACCCTAAACCGTCCCCGTCCCCTAACCCTAACCCTAACCCTAACCCTAACCCTAACCCTTACCCGAAGCCTTACACTCACCTGTCCCCTAATCCTAACCCGTACGCTAACACTAACCCGTACCCTAACACGTACGCTCACCCTAAACCGTTGTCGTACCCTAACCTGTACCCTAAACCGTCCCCGTCCCCTAACCCTAAACCTAACCCTAACCCTAACCTTAACCCGAAGCCTTACCCTCACCCGTCCCCTAACCATACACCGTACGCTAACACTAACCCGTACCCTAACACGTACGCTCACCCTAAACCGTTGTCGTACCCTAACCTCTACCCTAAACCGTCCCCGTCCGCGTCCCCGTCCCCGTCCCCTAACCCTAAACCTAACCCTTACCCGAAGCCTTACCCTCACCCGTCCCCTAATCCTAACCCGTACGCTAACACTAACCCGTACCCTAACACCTACGTTCACCCTAAACCGTTGTCGTACCCTAACCTCTACCCTAAACCGTCCCCGTCCCCGTCACCGTCCCCGTCCCCTAACCCTAAACCTAACCCTTACCCGAAGCCTTACCCTCACCCGTCCCTTAATCCTAACCCGTACGCTAACACTAACCCATACCCTAACATGTATGGTCACCCTAAACTGTTGTCGTACCCTAACCTGTACCCTAAACCGTCCCTGTCCCCGTCCCCTAACCCTAACCCTAACCCTAACCCTAACCCTTACCCGAAGCCTTACCCTCACATGTCCCCTAATCCTAACCCGTACGCTAACACTAACCCGTACCCTAACACGTACGCTCACCCTAAACCGTTGTCGTACCCTAACCTGTACCCTAAACCGTCCCCGTCCGCTAACCCTAACCCTAACCCTAACCCTAACCCTAACACTTACCCGAAGCCTTACACTCACCCGTCCCCTAATCCTCACCCGTACGCTAACACTAACCCGTACCCTAACACGTACGCTCACCCTAAACCGTTGTCGTACCCTAACCTGTACCCTAAACCTTCCCCGTCCCCTAACCCTAACCCTAACCCTAACCCTAACCCTAACACTTACCCGAAGCCTTACCCTCACCCGTCCCCTAATCCTAACCCGTACGCTAACACTAACCCGTACCCTAACACGTACGCTCATCCTAAACCGTTGTCGTACCCTAACCTGTACGCTAAACCGTCCCCGTCCCCGTCCCCTAACCCTAACCCTAACCCTAACCCTTACCCGAAGCCTTACCCTCACCCGTCCCCTAATCCTCACCCGTACACAAACACTAACCCGTAACCTTACACGTACGCTCACCCTAAAACGTTGTCGTACCCTAACCTGTACCCTAAGCCGTCCCCGTACCCTAACCCTAATCCTAACCCTAACCCTAACCCTAACACTTACCCGAAGCCTTACCCTCACCCGTCCCCTAATCCTAACCCGTACGCTAACACTAACCCGTACCTTAACACGTACGCTCACCCTAAACCGTTGTCGTACCCTAACCTGTACCCTAAACCGTCCCCGTCCCCTAACCCTAACCCTAACCCTAACCCTAACACTTACCCGAAGCCTTACCCTAACCCGTCCCCTAATCCTAACCCGTACGCTAACACTAACCCGTACCCTAACACGTACGCTCACCCTAAACCGTTGTCGTACCCTAACCTGTACCCTAAACCGTCCCCGTCCCCTAACCCTAACCCTAACCCTAACCCTAACCCTAACCCGTACCCGAAGCCTTACCCTCACCCGTCCCCTAATCCTAACCCGTACGCTAACACTAACCCGTACCCTAACACGTACGCTCACCCTAAACCGTTGTCGTACCCTAACCTGTACCCTAAACCGTCCCCGTCCCCTAACCCTAACCCTAACCCTAACCCTAACCCTAACCCTAACACTTACCCGAAGCCTTACCCTCACCCGTCCCCTAATCCTAACCCGTACACTAACACTAATCCGTACCCTAACACGTACGCTCACCCTAAACCGTTGACGTACCCTAACCTGTACCCTAAACCGTCCCCGTCCCCTAAATCTAACCCTAACCCTAACCCTAACCCTAACCCTTACCCGAAGCCTTACACTCACCCGTCCCCTAATCCTAACCCGTACGCTAACACGAACCCATACCCTAACACGTACGCTCACCCTAAACAGTTGTCGTACCCTAACCTGTACCCTAAACCGTCCCCGTCCCCGTCCCCTAACCCTAACCCTAACCCTAACCCTAACCCTTACCCGAAGCCTTACCCTCACCCGTCCCCTAATCCTAACCCGTACGCTAATACTAAAACGTACCCTAACACCTACGCTCACCCTAAACCGTTGTCGTACCCTAACCTGTACCCTAAACCGTCCCCGTCCCCTAACCCTAACCCTAACCCTAACCCTAACCCTAACCCTAACCCTTACCCGACGCCTTACCCTCACCCGTCCCCTAATCCTCACCCGTACGCTAACACTAACCCGTACCCTAACACGTACGCTCACCCTAAAACTTTGTCGTACCCTAACCTGTACCCTAAACCGTCCCCTAACCCTAACCCTAACCCTAACCCTAACCCTAACCCTAAGCCTTACCCGAAGCCTTACCCTCACCGTCCCCTAATCCTAACCCGTACGCTAACACTAACCCGTACCCTAACACGTACGCTCACCCTAAATCGTTGTCGTACCCTAACCTGTACCCTAAACCGTCCCCGTCCCCTAATCCTAACCCTAACCCTAACCCTAACCCTAACCCTTACCCGAAGCCTTACCCTCACCCGTCCCCTAATCCTAAACCGTACGCTAACACTAAACCGTACCCTAACACCTACGCTCACCCTAAACCGTTGTCGTACCCTAACCTGTACGCTAAACCGTCTCCGTCCCCTAACACTAACCCTAACCCTAACACTAACCCTAACCCTTACCCGAAGCCTTACCCTCACCCGTCCCCTAATCCTAACCCCTACACTAACAGTAACCCGTACCCTAACACGTACGCTCACCCTAAACCGTTGACGTACCCTAACCTGTACCCTAAACCGTCCCCGTCCCCGTACCCTAACCCTAACCCTAACCCTAACCCTAACCTTTACCCGAAGCCTTACCCTCACCCGTCCCCTAATCCTAACCCGAACGCTAACACTAACCCGTACCCTAACACGTATGCTCACCCTAAACCGTTGTCGTACCCTAACCTCTACCCTAAACCGTCCCCGTCCTCGTCCCCTTCCCCGTCCCCTAACCCTAAACCTAACCCTTACCCGAAGCCTTACCCTCACCCGTCCCCTAATCCTAACCCGTACGCTAACACTAACCCATACACTAACATGTACGGTCACCCTAAACAGTTGTCGTACCCTAACCTGTACCCTAAACCGTCCCTGTCCCCGTCCCCTAACCCTAACCCAAACCCTAACCCTAACCCTAACCCTTACCTGAAGCCTTACCCTCACACGTCCCCTAATCCTAACCCGTACGCTAACACTAACCCGTACCCTAACACGTACGCTCACCCTAAACCGTTGTCGTAGCCTAAACTGTACCCTAAACCGTCCCCGTCCCCTAACCCTAACCCTAACCCTAACCCTTACCCGAAGCCTTACCCTCACCCTTCCCCTAATCCTAACCCGTACGCTAACACTAACCCGTACCCTAACACGTACGGTCACCCTAAATGGTTGTCGTACCCTAACCTGTACCCTAAACCGTCCCCGTACCCTAACCCTAACCCGAACCCTAACCCTAACCCTAACACTTACCCGAAGCCTTAACCTCACCCATCCCCTAATCCTAACCCGTACGTTAACACTAACCCGTACCCTAACACGTACGCTCACCCTAAACCGTTGTCATACCCTAACCTGGACCCTAAACCGTCCCCGTCCCCTAACCCTAACCCTAACCCTAACACTTACCCGAAGCCTTACACTCACCCGTCCCCTAATCCTCACCCGTACGCTAACACTAACCCGTACCCTAACACGTACGCTCACCCTAAAGCTTTGTCGTACCCTAACCTGTACCCTAAACCGTCCCCATCCACTAACCCTAACCCTAACCCTAACCCTAATCCTAACCCTTACCCGAAGCCTTACCCTCACCCGTCCCCTAATCCTAACCCGTACGCTAACACTAAACCGTACCCTAACACCTACGCTCACCCTAAACCGTTGTCGTACCCTAACCTGTGCCCTAAACCGTCCCCGTCCCCTAACCCTAACCCTAAACCTAACCCTTACCCGAAGCCTTACACTCACCCGTCCCTTAATCCTAACCCGTACACTAACACTAACCCGTACCCTAACACGTATGCTCACCCTAAACCGTTGACGTACCCTAACCTGTACCCTAAACCGTCCCCGTCCCCTAACCCTAACCCTAACCCTAAACCTAACCCTAACCCTTACCCGA
This sequence comes from Delphinapterus leucas, assembly GCF_059928025.1. Classification (NCBI taxonomy): domain Eukaryota; kingdom Metazoa; phylum Chordata; class Mammalia; order Artiodactyla; family Monodontidae; genus Delphinapterus; species Delphinapterus leucas. The sequence continues at coordinate 495,075 of NW_028322284.1, forward strand.
AGCCTTACACTCACCTGTCCCCTAATCCTAACCCGTACGCTAACACTAACCCGTACCCTAACACGTACGCTCACCCTAAACCGTTGTCGTACCCTAACCTGTACCCTAAACCGTCCCCGTCCCCGTCCCCTAAACCTAACCCTAACCCTAACCTTTACCCGAAGCCTTACCGTCACCCGTCCCCTAATCCTAACCCGTACGCTAACACTAACCCGTACCCTAACACGTATGCTCACCCTAAACCGTTGTCGTACCCTAACCTCTACCCTAAACCGTCCCCGTCACCGTCCCCGTCCCCGTCCCCTAACCCTAAACCTAACCCTTACCCGAAGCCTTACCCTCACCCGTCCCCTAATCCTAACCCGTACGCTAACACTAACACATACCCTAACATGTACGGTCACCCTAAACCGTTGTCGTACCCTAACCTGTACCCTAAACCGTCCCTGTCCCCGTCCCCTAACCCTAACCCTAACCCTAACCCTAACCCTTACCCGAAGCCTTGCCCTCACCCGTCCCCTAATCCTAACCCGTACGCTAACACTAACCCGTACCCTAACACGTACGCTCACCCTAACCCGTTGTCGTAGCCTAACCTGTACCCTAAACCGTCCCCGTGCCCGTCCCCTAACCCTAACCCTAACCCTTTCCCGAAGCCTTACCCTCACCCGTCCCCTAATCCTAACCCGTACGCTAACACTAACCCGTACCCTAACACGTACGCTCACCCTAAACCGTTGACGTACCCTAACCTGTACCCTAAACCGTCCCCGTCCCCTAACCCTAACCCTAACCGTCACCCTAACCCTAAACCTTACCCGAAGCCTTACACTCACCCGTCCCCAAATCCTAACCCGTACGCTAACACTAAACCGTACCCTAACACGAACGCTCACGCTAAACAGTTGTCGTACCCTAACCTGTACCCTAAACCGTCCCCGTCCCCGTCCCCTAACCCTAACCCTAACCCTAACCCTAACCTTTACCCGAAGCCTTACCCTCACCCGTCCCCTAATCCTAACCCGTACGCTAACACTAACCCGTACCCTAACACGTACGCTCACCCTAAATCGTTGTCGTACCCTAACCTGTACCCTAAACCGTCCCCGTACCCTAACCCTAACCCTAACCCTAACCCGAACCCTAACCCTAACACTTACCCGAAGCCTTACCCTCACCCGTCCCCTAATCCTAACCCGTACGCTAACACTAACCCGTACCCTAACACGTACGCTCACCCTAAACGGTTGTCGTACCCTAACCTCTACCCTAAACTGTCCCCGTCCCCGTCCCCGTCCCCGTCCCCTAACCCTAAACCTAACCCTTACCCGAAGCCTTACCCTCACCCGTCCCCTAATCCTAACCCGTACGCTAACACTAAACCGTACCCTAACACGTACCCTCACCCTAAACCATTGTCGTACCCTAACCTGTACCCTAAACCGTCCCCGTGCCCGTCCCCTAACCCTAACCCTAAACCTAACCCTAACCCTTTCCCGAAGCCTTACCGTCACCCGTCCCATAATCCTAACCCGTACGCTAACCCTAACCCGTACCCTAACACGTACACTCACCCTAAACCGTTGTCGTAACCTAAGCTGTACCCTAAACCGTCCCCGTCCCCTAACCCTAACCCTAACCCTAACCCTAACCCTTACCCGAAGCCTTACACTCACCCGTCCCCTAATCCTCACCCGTACGCTAACACTAACCCGTACCCTAACACGTACGCTCAACTTAAACCTTTGTCGTAGCCTAACCTGTACCCTAAGCCGTCCCCGTCCCCTAACCCTAACCCTAACCCTAACCCTTACCCGAAGCCTTACCCTCACCCGTCCCCTTATCCTAACCCGTACACTAACACTAACCCGTACCCTAACATGTACGCTCACCCTAAACCGTTGACGTACCCTAACCTGTACCCTAAACCGTCCCCGTCCCCTAACCCTTACCCTAACCCTAGCCCTAACCCTAACGCTTACCCGAAGCCTTACACTCACCCGTCCCCTAATCCTAACCCGTACGCTAACACTAACCCATACCCTAACACGTACGCTCACCCTAAACCGTTGTCGTACACTAACCTGTGCCCTAAACCGTCCCCGTCCCCGTCCCCTAACCCTAACCCTAACCCTAACCCTAACCTTTACCCGAAGCCTTACCCTCACCCGTCCCATAATCCGAACGCGTACGCTAACACTAACCCGTACCCTAACACGTACGCTCACCCTAAATCGTTGTCGTACCCTAACCTGTACCCTAAACCGTCCCCGTAACCTAACCCTAACCCTAACCCTAACCCTAACCCTAACCCTAACCTTTACCCGAAGCCTTACCCTCACCCGTCCCCTAATCCTAACCTGTACACTAACACTAACCCGTACCCTAACACGTACGCTCACCCTAAACCGTTGACGTACCCTAACCTGTACCCTAAACCATCCCCGTTCCCTAACCCTAACCCTAACCCTAACCCTAACCCTGACCCTTACCCGAAGCCTTACACTCACCTGTCCCCTAATCCTAACCCGTACGCTAACACTAACCCGTACCCTAACACGTACGCTCACCCTAAACCGTTGTCGTACACTAACCTGTACCCTAAACCGTCCCCGTCCCCGTCCCCTAACCCTAACCCTAACCCTAACGCTAACCTTTACCCGAAGCCTTACCCTCACCCGTCCCCTAATCCTAACCCGTACGCTAACACTAACCCGTACCCTAACACGTACGCTCACCCTAAACGGTTATCGTACCCTAAACCGTCCCCGTCCCCGTCCCCGTCCCCGTCCCCTAACCCTAAACCTAACCCTTACCCGAAGCCTTACCCTCACCCGTCCCCTAATCCTAACCCGTACGCTAAAACTAACCCGTACCCTAACACGTACCCTCACCCTAAACCATTGTCGTACCCTAACCTGTACCCTAAACCGTCCCCGTCCCCGTCCCCTAACCCTAACCCTAACCCTAAACCTAACCCTTACCCGAAGCCTTACCCTCACCCGACCCCTTATCCTAACCCGTACACTAACACTAACCCGTACCCTAACACGTACGCTCACCCTAAACCGTTGACGTACCCTAACCTGTACCCTAAACCGTCCCCGTCCCCTAACCCTTACCCTAACCCTAGCCCTAACCCTAACGCTTACCCGAAGCCTTACACTCACCCGTCCCCTAATCCTAACCCGTACGCTAACACTAACACATACCCTAACACGTACGCTCACCCTAAACCGTTGTCGTACCCTAACCTGTGCCCTAAACCGTCCCCGTCCCCGTCCCCTAACCCTAACCCTAACCCTAACCCTAACCCTTACCCGAAGCCCTACCCTCACCCGTCCCCTTATCCTAACCCGTACGCTAACACTAACCCGTACACTAACACGTACGCTCACCCTAAACCGTTGTCGTACCCTAACCTGTACCCTAAACCGTCCCCGTCCCCTAACCCTAACCCTAACCCTAACCCTGTCCCGAAGCCTTACCCTCACCCGTCCCCTAATCCTAACCCGTACGCTAACACTAACCAGTTCCCTAACACGTACGCTCACCCTAAACCGTTGTCGTACCATAACCTGTACCCTAAACCGTCCCCGTCCCCTAACCCTAACACTAACCCTAACCCTAACCCTTACCCGAAGCCTTACACTCACCTGTCCCCTAATCCTAACCCGTATGCTAACACTAACCCGTACCCTAACACGTATGCGCACCCTAAACCGTTGTCGTACCCTAACCTGTACCCTAAACCGTCCCCGTCCCCTACCCTAACCCTAACCCTAACCCTTACCCGAAGCCTTACACTCACCCGTCCCCTAATCCTCACCCGTACGCTAACACTAACCCGTACCCTAACACGTACGCTCACCCTAAACCTTTGTCGTAGCCTAACCTGTACCCTAAACCGTCCCCATCCCCTAACCCTAACCCTAACCCTAACCCTAACCGTAACCCTTACCCGAAGCCTTACCCTCACCCGTCCCCTTATCCTAACCCGTACGCTAACACTAACCCGTACCCTAACACGTACGCTCACCCTAAACCATTGTCGTACCCTATCCTGTAACCTAAACCGTCCCCGTCCCCTAACCCTAACACTAACCCTAACCCTAACCCTTACCCGAAGCCTTACCCTCACCCTTCCCCTAATCCTAACCCGTACGCTAACACTAACCCGTTCCCTAACACTTACGCTCACCCTAAACCGTTGTCGTACCCTAACCTGTACCCTAAACCGTCCCCGTGCCCGTCCCCTAACCCTAACCCTTTCCCGAAGCCTTACCCTCACCCGTCCCCTAATCCTAACCCGTAGGCTAACACTAACCCGTACCCTAACACGTACGCTCACCCTAAACCGTTGACGTACCCTAACCTGTACCCTAAACCGTCCCCGTCCCCGTCCCCTAACCCTAACCCTAACCCTAACCCTAAACTTTACCCGAAGCCTTACCCTCACCCGTCCCCTAATCCTAACCCGTACGCTAACACTAACCCGTACCCTAACACGTACGCTCACCCTAAATCGTTGTCGTACCCTAACCTGTACCCTAAACGGTCCCCGTACCCTAACCCTAACCCTAACCCTAACCCTAACCCTAACACTTACCCGAAGCCTTACCCTCACCCGTCCCCTAATCCTAACCCGTACGCTAACACTAACCCGTACCCTAACACGTACGCTCACCCCAAACCGTTGTCATACCCTATCCTGTACCCTAAACCGTCCCCGTCCCCTAACCCTAACCCTAACCCTAACCCTAACCCTAACCCTTACCCGAAGCCTTACCCTCACCCGTCCCCTAATCCTAACCTGTACACTAACACTAACCCGTACCCTAACACGTACGCTCACCCTAAACCGTTGATGTACCCTAACCTGTACCCTAAACCGTCCCCGTCCCCTAACCCTAACCCTAACCCTAACCCTAACCCTAACCCTTACCCGAAGCCTTACAGTCACCTGTCCCCTAATCCTAAACCGTACGCTAACACTAACCCGTACCCTAACACGTACGCTCACCCTAAACCGTTGTCGTACACTAACCTGTACCCTAAACCGTCCCCGTCCCCGTCCCCTAACCCTAACCCTAACCCTAACGCTAACCTTTACCCGAAGCCTTACCCTCACCCGTCCCCTAATCCTAACCCGTACGCTAACACTAACCCGCACCCTAACACGTACGCTCACCCTAAACGGTTATCGTACCCTAAACCGTCCCCGTCCCCGTCCCCGTCCCCGTCCCCTAACCCTAAACCTAACCCTTACCCGAAGCCTTACCCTCACCGGTCCCCTAATCCTAACCCGTACGCTAAAACTAACCCGTACCCTAACACATACCCTCACCCTAAACCATTGTCGTACCCTAACCTGTACCCTAAACCGTCCCCGTCCCCGTCCCCTAACCCTAACCCTAACCCTAACCCTAACTCTTACCCGAAGCCTTACCCTCACCTGTCCCCTAATCCTAAACCGTACGCTAACACTAACCCATACCCTAACACGTACGCTCACCCTAAACCGTTGTCCTACCGTAACCTGTACCCTAAACCGTCCCCGTCCCCTAACCCTAACCCTAACCCTAACCCTAACCCTTACCCGAAGCCTTACCCTCACCCGTCCCCTTATCCTAACCCGTACGCTAACACTAACCCGTACCCTAACACGTACGCTCACCCTAAACCGTTGTCGTACCCTAACCTGTACCCTAAACCGTCCCCATCCCCTAACCCTAACCCTAACCCTAACCCTAACCCTAACCCTTTCCCGAAGCCTTACCCTCACCCGTCCCCTAATCCTAACCCGTACGCTAACACTAACCAGTTCCCTAAAACGTACGCTCACCCTAAACCGTTGTCGTACCCTAACCTGTACCCTAAACCGTCCCCGTCCCCTAACCCTAACCCTAACCCTAACCCTAACCCTAACCCTTACCCGAAGCCTTAAACTCAGCCATCCCCTAATCCTCACCCGTACGCTAACACTAACCCGTACCCTAACACGTGCGCTCACCCTAAACCGTTGTCGTACCCTAACCTGTACCCTAAACCGTCCCCGTCCCCGTCCCCTAACCCTAACCCTAACCCTAACCCTAACTCTTACCCGAAGCCTTACCCTCACCCGTCCCCTAATCCTAACCCGTACGCTAACACTAAACCGTACCCTAACACCTACGCTCAACCTAAACCGTTGTCGTACCCTAACCTGTACCCTAAACCGTCCCCGTCCCCTAACCCTAACCCTAACCCTAACCCTAACCCTAACCCTTACCCGAAGCCTTACACTCACCCGTCCCCTAATCCTAACCCGTACACTAACACTATCCCGTACCCTAACACGTACGCTCACCCTAAACCGTTGACGTACCCTAACCTGTACCCTAAACCGTCCCCGTCCCCTAACCCTAACCCTAACCCTAACCCTAACCCTTACCCGAAGCCTTACACTCACCTGTCCCCTAATCCTAACCCGTATGCTAACACTAACCCGTACCCTAACACGTACGCTCACCCTAAACCGTTGTCGTACCCTAACCTGTACCCTAAACCGTCCCCGTCCCCTAACCCTAACCCTAACCCTAACCCTAACCCTAACCCTTACCCGAAGCCTTACACTCACCCGTCCCCTAATCCTCACCCGTACGCTAACACTAACCCGTACCCTAACACGTACGCTCACCCTAAAACTTTGTCGTAGCCTAACCTGTACCCTAAACCGTCTCCGTCCCCTAACCCTAACCCTAACCCTAACCCTAAACCTAACCCTTACCCGAAGCCTTACCCTCACCCGTCCCCTAATCCTAACCCGTACGCTAACACTAACCCGTACCCTAACACGTACGCTCACCCTAAACCGTTGTCGTACCCTATCCTGTAACCTAAACCATCCCCGTCCCCTAACCCTAACACTAACCCTAACCCTAACCCTTACCCGAAGCCTTACCCTCACCCGTCCCCTAATCCTAACCCGTACGCTAACACTAACCCGTTCCCTAACACGTACGCTCACCCTAAACCGTTGTCGTACCCTAACCTGTACCCTAAACCGTCCCCGTCCCCTAACCCTAACCCTAACCCTAACCCTTACCCAAACCCTTACACTCACCCGTCCCCTAATCCTAACCCGTACACTAACACTATCCCGTACCCTAACACGTACGCTCACCCTAAACGGTTGTCGTACCCTAAACCGTCCCCGTCCCCGTCCCCGTCCCCTAACCCTAAACCTAACCCTTACCCGAAGCCTTACCCTCACCCGTCCCCTAATCCTAACCCGTACGCTAAAACTAACCCGTACCCTAACACGTACCCTCACCCTAAATCATTGTCGTACCCTAACCTGTACCCTAAACCGTCCCCGTCCCCTAACCCTTACCCTAACCCTAGCCCTAACCTTAACGCTTACCCGAAGCCTTACACTCACCCGTCCCCTAATCCTAACCCGTACGCTAACACTAACCCATACCCTAACACGTACGCTCACCCTAAACCGTTGTCGTACCCTAACCTGTGCCCTAAACCGTCCCCGTCCCCGTCCCCTAACCCTAACCCTAACCCTAACCCTAACCTTTACCCGAAGCCTTACCCTCACCCGTCCCATAATCCTAACCCGTACGCTAACACTAACCCGTACCCTAACACGTACGCTCACCCTAAATCGATGTCGTACCCTAACCTGTACCCTAAACCGTCCCCGTAACCTAACCCTAACCCTAACCCTAACCCTAACCCTAACACTTACCCGAAGCCTTACCCTCACCTGTCCCCTAATCCTAACCGGTACGCTAACACTAACCCGTACCCTAACACGTACGCTCACCCTAAACCGTTGTCGTACCCTAACCTGTACCCTAAACCGTCCCCGTCCCCTAACCCTAACCCTAACCCTAACCCTAACCCTTACCCGAAGCCTTACCCTCACCCCTCCCCTTATCCTAACCCGTACGCTAACACTAACCCGTACCCTAACACGTACGCTCACCCTAAACCGTTGTCGTACCCTAACCTGTACCCTAAACCGTCCCCGTCCCCTAGCCCTAACCCTAACCCTAACCCTTTCCCGAAGCCTTACCCTCACCCGTCCCCTAATCCTAACCCGTACGCTAACACTAAACAGTTCCCTAACACGTACGCTCACCCTAAACCGTTGTCGTACCCTAACCTGTACCCTAAACCGTCCCCATCCCCTAACCCTAACCCTAACCCTATCCCTAACCCTAACCCTTACCCGAAGCCTTACACTCACCCATCCCCTAATCCTCACCCGTACGCTAACACTAACCCGTACCCTAACACGTACGCTCACCCTAAACCGTTGTCGTACCCTAACCTGTACCCTAAACCGTCCCCGTCCCCGTCCCCTAACCCTAACCCTATCCCTAACCCTAATTCTTACCGGAAGCCTTACCCTCACCCGTCCCCTAATCCTAACCCGTACGCTAACACTAAACCGTACCCTAATACCTACGCTCAACCTAACCCGTTGTCGTACCCTAACCTGTACCCTAAACCGTCCCCGTCCCCTAACCCTAACCCTAACCCTAACCCGAAACCTAACCCTTACCCGAAGCCATACACTCACCCGTCCCCTAATCCTAACCCGTACACTAACACTATCCCGTACCCTAACACGTACGCTCACCCTTAACCGTTGACGTACCCTAACCTGTACCCTAAACCGTCCCCGTCCCCTAACCCTAACCCTAACCCTAACCCTAACCCTTACCCGAAGCCTTACACTCACCTGTCCCCTAATCCTAACCCGTATGCTAACACTAACCCGTACCCTAACACGTACGCTCACCCTAAACCGTTGTCGTACCCTAACCTGTACCCTAAACCTTCCCCGTCCCCTAACACTAAACCTAACCCTAACCCTAACCCTAACCCTTACCCGAAGCCTTACACTCACCCGTCCCCTAATCCTAACCCGTACACTAACACTATCCCGTACCCTAACACGTACGCTCACCCTAAACGGTTGTCGTACCCTAAACCGTCCCCGTCCCCGTCCCCGTCCCCTAACCCTAAACCTAACCCTTACCCGAAGCCTTACCCTCACCCGTCCCCTAATCCTAACCCGTACGCTAAAACTAACCCGTACCCTAACACGTACCCTCACCCTAAACCATTGTCGTACCCTAACCTGTACCCTAAACCGTCCCCGTCCCCGTCCCCTAACCCTAACCCTAACCCTAACCCTAACCCTAACCCGAAGCCTTACCCTCACCCGTCCCCTTATACTAACCCGTACACTAACACTAACCCGTACCCTAAAACGTACGCTCACCCTAAACCGTTGACGTACCCTAACCTGTACCCTAAACCGTCCCCGTCCCCTAACCCTTACCCTAACCCTAGCCCTAACCCTAACGCTTACCCGAAGCCTTACACTCACCCGTCCCCTAATCCTAACCCGTATGCTAACACTAACCCATACCCTACCACGTACGCTCACCCTAAACCGTTGTCGTACCCTAACCTGTGCCCTAAACCGTCCCCGTCCCCGTCCCCTAACCCTAACCCTAACACTAACCCTAACCTTTACCCGAAGCCTTACCCTCACCCGTCCCATAATCCTAACCCGTACGCTAACACTAACCTGTACCCTAAAACGTACGCTCACCCTAAATCGATGTCGTACCCTAACCTGTACCCTAAACCGTCCCCGTAACCTAACCCTAACCCTAACCCTAACCCTAACCCTAACACTTACCCGAAGCCTTACCCTCACCTGTCCCCTAATCCTAACCCGTACGCTAACACTAACCCGTACCCTAACACGTACGCTCACCCTAAACCGTTGTCGTACCCTAACCTGTACCCTAAACCGTCCCTGTCCCCTAACCCTAACCCTAACCCTAACCCTAACCCTTACCCGAAGCCTTACCCTCACCCCTCCCCTTATCCTAACCCGTACGCTAACACTAACCCGTACCCTAACACGTACGCTCACCCTAAACCGTTGTCGTACCCTAACCTGTACCCTAAACCGTCCCCGTCCCCTAGCCCTAACCCTAACCCTAACCCTTTCCCGAAGCCTTACCCTCACCCGTCCCCTAATCCTAACCCGTACGCTAACACTAAACAGTTCCCTAACACGTACGCTCACCCTAAACCGTTGTCGTACCCTAACCTGTACCCTAAACCGTCCCCATCCCCTAACCCTAACCCTAACCCTATCCCTAACCCTAACCCTTACCCGAAGCCTTACACTCACCCATCCCCTAATCCTCACCCGTACGCTAACACTAACCCGTACCCTAACACGTACCCTCACCCTAAACCATTGTCGTACCCTAACCTGTACCCTAAACCGTCCCCGTCCCCGTCCCCTAACCCTAACCCTAACCCTAACCCTAACCCTAACCCGAAGCCTTACCCTCACCCGTCCCCTTATACTAACCCGTACACTAACACTAACCCGTACACTAACACGTACGCTCACCCTAAACCGTTGACGTACCCTAACCTGTACCCTAAACCGTCCCCGTCCCCTAACCCTTACCCTAACCCTAGCCCTAACCCTAACGCTTACCCGAAGCCTTACACTCACCCGTCCCCTAATCCTAACCCGTATGCTAACACTAACCCATACCCTACCACGTACGCTCACCCTAAACCGTTGTCGTACCCTAACCTGTGCCCTAAACCGTCCCCGTCCCCGTCCCCTAACCCTAACCCTAACCCTAACCCTAACCTTTACCCGAAGCCTTACCCTCACCCGTCCCATAATCCTAACCCGTACGCTAACACTAACCCGTACCCTAACACGTACGCTCACCCTAAATCGTTGTCGTACCCTAACCTGTACCCTAAACCGTCCCCGTAACCTAACCCTTGCCCTAACCCTAACCCTAACCCTAACACTTACCAGAAGCCTTACCCTCACCTGTCGCCTAATCCTAACCCGTACGCTAACACTAACACGTACCCTAACACGTACACTCACCCTAAACCGTTGTCGTACCCTAACCTGTACCCTAAACCGTCCCCGTCCCCTAACCCTAACCCTAACCCTAACCCTAACCCTTACCCGAAGCCTTACCCTCACCCGTCCCCTTATCCTAACCCGTACGCTAACACTAACCCGTACCCTAAAACGTACGCTCACCCTAAATCGTTGTCGTACCCTAACCTGTACCCTAAACCGTCCCCGTCCCCTAACCCTAACCCTAACCCTAACCCTTTCCCGAAGCCATACCCTCACCCGTCCCCTAATCCTAACCCGTACGCTAACACTAACCAGTTCCCTAACACGTACGCTCACCCTAAACCGTTGTCGTACCCTAACCTGTACCCTAAACCGTCCCCATCCCCTAACCCTAACCCTAACCCTAATCCTAACCCTAACCCTTACCCGAAGCCTTACACTCACCCATCCCCTAATCCTCACCCGTACGCTAACACTAACCCGTACCCTAACACGTACGCTCACCCTAAACCGTTGTCGTACCCTAACCTGTACCCTAAACCGTCCCTGTCCCCGTCCCCTAACCCTAACCCTAACCCTAACCCTAACTCTTACCAGAAGCCTTACCCTCACCCGTCCCCTAATCCTAACCCGTACGCTAACACTAAACCGTACCCTAACATCTACGCTCAACCAAAACCGTTGTCGTACCCTAACCTGTACCCTAAACCGTCCCCGTCCCCTAACCCTAACCCTAACCCTAACCCTAACCCTAACCCTTACCCGAAGCCTTACACTCACCCGTCCCCTAATCCTAACCCGTACACTAACACTATCCAGTACCCTAACACGTACGCTCACCCTAAACCGTTGACGTACCCTAACCTGTACCCTAAACCGTCCCCGTCCCCTAACCCTAACCCTAACCCTAACCCTAACCCTAACCCTTACCCGAAGCCTTACACTTACCTGTCCCCTAATCCTAACCCGTATGCTAACACTAACCCGTACCCTAACACGTACGCTCACCCTAAACCGTTGTCGTACCCTAACCTGTACCCTAAACCGTCCCCGTCCCCTAACCCTAACCCTAACCCTAACCCTAACCCTAACCCTTACCCGAAGCCTTACACTCACCCGTCCCCTAATCCTCACCCATACGCTAACACTAACCCGTACCCTAACACGTACTCTCACCCTAAACCTTTGTCGTAGCCTAACCTGTACCCTAAACCGTCCCCGTCCCCTAACCCTAACCCTAACCCTAACCCTAACCCTAACCCTTACCCGAAGCCTTACCCTCACCCGTCCCCTTATCCTAACCCGTACGCTAACACTAACCCGTACTCTAACACGTACGCTCACCCTAAACCGTTGTCGTACCCTAACCTGTACCCTAAACCGTCCCCATCCCCTAACCCTAACCCTAACCCTAACCCTAACCCTTACCCGAAGCCTTACACTCACCCGTCCCCTAATCCTCACCCGTACGCTAACACTAACCCGTACCCTAACACGTACGCTCACCCTAAACCGTTGTCGTACCCTAACCTGTACCCTAAACCGTCCCCGTCCCCGTCCCCTAACCCTAACCCTAACCCTAACCCTAACCCTTACCCGAAGCCTTACCCTCACCCGTCCCCTAATCCTAACCCGTACGCTAACACTAAACCGTACCCTAACACCTACGCTCAACCTAAACCGTTGTCGTACCCTAACCTGTACCCTAAACCGTCCCCGTCCCCTAACCCTAACCCTAACCCTAACCCTAACACTTACCCGAAGCCTTACACTCACCCGTCCCCTAATCCTAACCCGTACACTAACACTATCCCATACCCTAACACGTACGCTCACCCTAAACCGTTGACGTACCCTAACCTGTACCCTAAACCGTCCCCGTCCCCTAACCCTAACGCTAACCCTAACCCTAACCCTAACCCTAACCCTTACCCGAAGCCTTACACTCACCTGTCCCCTAATCCTAACCCGTACACTAACACTAACCCATACCCTAACACGTACGCTCACCCTAAACCGTTGTCGTACCCTAACCTGTACCCTAAACCGTCCCCGTCCCCGTCCCCTAACCCTAACCCTAAACCTAACCCTAACCTTTACCCGAAGCCTTACCCTCACCCGTCCCCTAATCCTAACCCGTACGCTAACACTAACCCGTACCCTAACACGTACGCTCACCCTAAACGGTTGTCGTACCCTAAACCGTCCCCGTCTCCGTCCCCATCCCCGTCCCCTAACCATAAACCTAACCCTTACCCGAAGCCTTACCCTCACCCGTCCCCTAATCCTAACCCGTACGCTAACACTAACCCGTACCCTAACACGTACCCTCACCCTAAACCATTGTCGTACCCTAACCTGTACCCTAAACCATCCCCGTGCCCGTCCCCTAACCCTAACCCTAACCCTAACCCCAACCCTTACCCGAAGCCTTACCCTCACCCGTCCCCTTATCCTAACCCGTACACTAACACTACCCCGTACCCTAACACGTACGCTCACCCTAAACCGTTGTCGTACCCTAACCTGTACCCTAAACCGTCCCCGTCCCCTAACCCTAACCCTAACCCTAACCCTAACCCTTACCCGAAGCCTTACCCTCACCCGTCCCCTTATCCTAACCCATACGCTAACACTAACCCGTACCCTAACACGTACGCTCACCCTAAACCGTTGTCGTACCCTAACCTGTACCCTAAACCGTCCCCGTCCCCTAGCCCTAACCCTAACCCTAACCCTTTCCCGAAGCCTTACCCTCACCCGTCCCCTAATCCTAACCCGTACGCTAACACTAACCCGTTCCCTAACACGTACGCTCACCCTTAACCGTTGTCGTACCCTAATCTGTACCCTAAACCGTCCCCATCCCCTAACCCTAACCCTAACCCTAACCCTAACCCTTACCCGAAGCCTTACACTCACCCGTCCCCTAATCCTCACCCGTACGCTAACACTAACCCGTACCCTAACACGTACGCTCACCCAAAACCGTTGTCGTACCCTAAACTGTACCCTAAACCATCCCCGTCCCCGTCCCCTAACCCTAACCCTAACGCTAACCCTTACCCGAAGCCTTACCCTCACCCGTCCCCTAATCCTAACCCGTACGCTAACACTAAACCGTACCCTAACACCTACGCTCAACCTAAACCGTTGTCGTACCCTAACCTGTACCCTAAACCATCCCCGTCCCCTAACCCTAACCCTAACCCTAACCCTAACCCTAACCCTTACCCGAAGCCTTACCCTCACCCGTCCCCTAATCCTAACCCGTACGCTAACACTAACCCGTACCCTAACACGTACGCTCACCCTAAACCGTTGTCGTACCCTAACCTGTACCCTAAACCGTCCCCGTCCCCTAACCCTAACCCTAACCCTAACCCTAACCCTAACCCTTACCCGAAGCCTTACACTCACCCGTCCCCTTATACTCACCCATACGCTAACACTAACCCGTACCCTAACACGTACTCTCACCCTAAACCTTTGTCGTAGCCTAACCTGTACCCTAAACCGTCCCCGTCCCCTAACCCTAACCCTAACCCTAACCCTAACCCTAACCCTTACCCGAAGCCTTACCCTCACCCGTCCCCTTATCCTAACCCGTACGCTAACACTAACCCGTACTCTAACACGTACGCTCACCCTAAACCGTTGTCGTACCCTATCCTGTAACCTAAACCGTCCCCGTCCCCGTCCCCGTCCCCTAACCCTAACCCTAACCCTAACCCTTACCGGAAGCCTTACCCTCACCCGTCCCCTAATCCTAACCCGTACGCTAACACTAAACCGTACCCTAACACCTACGCTCACCCTAAAGCTTTGTCGTACCCTAACCTGTACCCTAAACCGTCTCCGTCCCCTAACCCTAACCCTAACCCTAACCCTAACCTTTACCCGAAGCCTTACCCTCACCCGTCCCCTAATCCTAACCTGTACACTAACACTAACCCGTACCCTAACACGTACGCTCACCCTAAACCGTTGACGTACCCTAACCTGTACCCTAAACGGTCCCCGTCCCCTAACCCTAACCCTTACCCGAAGCCTTACACTCACCTGTCCCCTAATCCTAACCCGTACGCTAACACTAACCCGTACCCTAACACGTTCGCTCACCCTAAACCGTTGTCGTACCCTAACCTGTACCCTAAACCGTCCCCGTCCCCGTCCCCTAACCCTAACCCTAAACCTAACCCTAACCTTTACCCGAAGCCTTACCCTCACCCGTCCCCTAATCCTAACCCGTACGCTAACACTAACCCGTACCCTAACACGTACGCTCACCCTAAACGGTTGTCGTACCCTAAACCGTCCCCGTCTCCGTCCCCGTCCCCGTCCCCTAACCCTAAACCTAACCCTTACCCGAAGCCTTACCCTCACCCGTCCCCTAATCCTAACCCGTACGCTAACACTAACCCGTACCCTAACACGTACCCTCACCCTAAACCATTGTCGTACCCTAACCTGTACCCTAAACCGTCCCCGTGCCCGTCCCCTAACCCTAACCCTAACCCTAACCCTAACCCTTACCCGAAGACTTACCCTCACCCGTCCCCTTATCCTAACCCGTACACTAACACTAACCCGTACCCTAACACGTACGCTCACCCTAAACCGTTGTCGTACCCTAACCTGTACCCTAAACCGTCCCCGTCCCCTAACCCTAACCCTAACCCTAACCCTTACCCGAAGCCTTACCCTCACCCGTCCCCTTATCCTAACCCGTACGCTAACACTAACCCGTACCCTAACACGTACGCTCACCCTAAACCGTTGTCGTACCCTAACCTGTACCCTAAACCGTCTCCGTCCCCTAGCCCTAACTCTAACCCTAACCCTTTCCCGAAGCCTTACCCTCACCCGTCCCCTAATCCTAACCCGTACGCTAACACTAACCCGTTCCCTAACACGTACGCTCACCCTAAACCGTTGTCGTACCCTAACCTGTACCCTAAACCGTCCCCATCCCCTAACCCTAACCCTAACCCTAACCCTAACCCTTACCCGAAGCCTTACACTCACCCGTCCCCTAATCCTCACCCGTACGCTAACACTAACACGTACCCTAACACGTACGCTCACCCTAAACCGTTGTCGTACCCTAACCTGTACCCTAAACCGTCCCCGTCCCCGTCCCCTAACCCTAACCCTAACCCTAACCCTAACCCTTACCCGAAGCCTTACCCTCACCCGTCCCCTAATCCTAACCCGTACGCTAACACTAAACCGTACCCTAACACCTACGCTCAACCTAAACCGTTGTCGTACCCTAACCTGTACCCTAAACCGTCCCCGTCCCCTAACCCTAACCCTAACCCTAACCCTAACACTTACCCGAAGCCTTACACTCACCCGTCCCCTAATCCTAACCCGTACACTAACACTATCCCATACCCTAACACGTACGCTCACCCTAAACCGTTGACGTACCCTAACCTGTACCCTAAACCGTCCCCGTCCCCTAACCCTAACGCTAACCCTAACCCTAACCCTAACCCTAACCCTTACCCGAAGCCTTACACTCACCTGTCCCCTAATCCTAACCCGTACGCTAACACTAACCCGTACCCTAACACGTACGCTCACCCTAAACCGTTGTCGTACCCTAAACTGTACCCTAAACCGTCCCCGTCCCCGTCCCCTAACCCTAACCCTAAACCTAACCCTAACCTTTACCCGAAGCCTTACCCTCACCCGTCCCCTAATCCTAACCCGTACGCTAACACTAACCCGTACCCTAACACGTACGCTCACCCTAAACGGTTGTCGTACCCTAAACCGTCCCCGTCTCCGTCCCCATCCCCGTCCCCTAACCATAAACCTAACCCTTACCCGAAGCCTTACCCTCACCCGTCCCCTAATCCTAACCCGTACGCTAACACTAACCCGTACCCTAACACGTACCCTCACCCTAAACCATTGTCGTACCCTAACCTGTACCCTAAACCATCCCCGTGCCCGTCCCCTAACCCTAACCCTAACCCTAACCCCAACCCTTACCCGAAGCCTTACCCTCACCCGTCCCCTTATCCTAACCCGTACACTAACACTAACCCGTACCCTAACACGTACGCTCACCCTAAACCGTTGTCGTACCCTAACCTGTACCCTAAACCGTCCCCGTCCCCTAACCCTAACCCTAACCCTAACCCTAACCCTTACCCGAAGCCTTACCCTCACCCGTCCCCTTATCCTAACCCATACGCTAACACTAACCCGTACCCTAACACGTACGCTCACCCTAAACCGTTGTCGTACCCTAACCTGTACCCTAAACCGTCCCCGTCCCCTAGCCCTAACCCTAACCCTAACCCTTTCCCGAAGCCTTACCCTCACCCGTCCCCTAATCCTAACCCGTACGCTAACACTAACCCGTTCCCTAACACGTACGCTCACCCTAAACCGTTGTCGTACCCTAACCTGTACCCTAAACCGTCCCCATCCCCTAACCCTAACCCTAACCCTAACCCTAACCCTTACCCGAAGCCTTACACTCACCCGTCCCCTAATCCTCACCCGTACGCTAACACTAACCCGTACCCTAACACGTACGCTCACCCAAAACCGTTGTCGTACCCTAACCTGTACCCTAAACCATCCCCGTCCCCGTCCCCTAACCCTAACCCTAACCCTAACCCTAACCCTTACCCGAAGCCTTACCCTCACCCGTCCCCTAATCCTAACCCGTACGCTAACACTAAACCGTACCCTAACACCTACGCTCAACCTAAACCGTTGTCGTACCCTAACCTGTACCCTAAACCGTCCCCGTCCCCTAACCCTAACCCTAAACCTAACCCTAACCCTAACCCTTACCCGAAGCCTTACACTCACCCGTCCCCTAATCCTAACCCGTACACTAACACTATCCCGTACCCTAACACGTACGCTCACCCTAAACCGTTGACGTACCCTAACCTGTACCCTAAACCGTCCCCGTCCCCTAACCCTAACCCTAACCCTAACCCTTTCCCGAAGCCTTACCCTCACCCGTCCCCTAATCCTAACCCGTACGCTAACACTAACCAGTTCCCTAACACGTACGCTCACCCTAAACCGTTGTCGTACCCTAACCTGTACCCTAAACCGTCCCCATCCCCTAACCCTAACCCTAACCCTAATCCTAACCCTAACCCTTACCCGAAGCCTTACACTCACCCGTCCCCTAATCCTCACCCGTACGCTAACACTAACCCGTACCCTAACACGTACGCTCACCCTAAACCGTTGTCGTACCCTAACCTGTACCCTAAACCGTCCCCGTCCCCGTCCCCTAACCCTAACCCTAACCCTAACCCTAACTCTTACCAGAAGCCTTACCCTCACCCGTCCCCTAATCCTAACCCGTACGCTAACACTAAACCGTACCCTAACACCTACGCTCAACCTAAACCGTTGTCGTACCCTAACCTGTACCCTAAACCGTCCCCGTCCCCTAACCCTAACCCTAACCCTAACCCTAACCCTAACCCTTACCCGAAGCCTTACACTCACCCGTCCCCTAATGCTAACCCATACACTAACACTATCCAGTACCCTAACACGTACGCTCACCCTAAACCGTTGACGTACCCTAACCTGTACCCTAAACCGTCCCCGTCCCCTAACCCTAACCCTAACCCTAACCCTAACCCTAACCCTTACCCGAAGCCTTACACTTACCTGTCCCCTAATCCTAACCCGTATGCTAACACTAACCCGTACCCTAACACGTACGCTCACCCTAAACCGTTGTCGTACCCTAACCTGTACCCTAAACCGTCCCCGTCCCCTAACCCTAACCCTAACCCTAACCCTAACCCTAACCCTTACCCGAAGCCTTACACTCACCCGTCCCCTAATCCTCACCCATACGCTAACACTAACCCGTACCCTAACACGTACTCTCACCCTAAACCTTTGTCGTAGCCTAACCTGTACCCTAAACCGTCCCCGTCCCCTAACCCTAACCCTAACCCTAACCCTAACCCTAACCCTTACCCGAAGCCTTACCCTCACCCGTCCCCTTATCCTAACCCGTACGCTAACACTAACCCGTACTCTAACACGTACGCTCACCCTAAACCGTTGTCGTACCCTATCCTGTAACCTAAACCGTCCCCGTCCCCGTCCCCGTCCCCTAACCCTAAACCTAACCCTAACCCTTACCGGAAGCCTTACCCTCACCCGTCCCCTAATCCTAACCCGTACGCTAACACTAAACCGTACCCTAACACCTACGCTCACCCTAAAGCTTTGTCGTACCCTAACCTGTACCCTAAACCGTCTCCGTCCCCTAACCCTAACCCTAACCCTAACCCTAACCTTTACCCGAAGCCTTACCCTCACCCGTCCCCTAATCCTAACCTGTACACTAACACTAACCCGTACCCTAACACGTACGCTCACCCTAAACCGTTGTCGTACACTAACCTGCACCCTAAACCGTCCCCGTCCCCTAACCCTAATCCTAACCCTAACCCTAACCCTAACCCTTACCCGAAGCCTTACCCTCACCCGTCCCCTAATCCTAACCCGTACGCTAACACTAACCCGTACCCTAACACGTACCCTCACCCTAAACCATTGTCGTACCCTAACCTGTACCCTAAACCATCCCCGTGCCCGTCCCCTAACCCTAACCCTAACCCTAACCCCAACCCTTACCCGAAGCCTTACCCTCACCCGTCCCCTTATCCTAACCCGTACACTAACACTAACCCGTACCCTAACACGTACGCTCACCCTAAACCGTTGTCGTACCCTAACCTGTACCCTAAACCGTCCCCGTCCCCTAACCCTAACCCTAACCCTAACCCTAACCCTTACCCGAAGCCTTACCCTCACCCGTCCCCTTATCCTAACCCATACGCTAACACTAACCCGTACCCTAACACGTACGCTCACCCTAAACCGTTGTCGTACCCTAACCTGTACCCTAAAACGTCCCCGTCCCCTAGCCCTAACCCTAACCCTAACCCTTTCCCGAAGCCTTACCCTCACCCGTCCCATAATCCTAACCCGTACGCTAACACTAACCCGTTCCCTAACACGTACGCTCACCCTAAACCGTTGTCGTACCCTAACCTGTACCCTAAACCGTCCCCATCCCCTAACCCTAACCCTAACCCTAACCCTAACCCTTACCCGAAGCCTTACACTCACCCGTCCCCTAATCCTCACCCGTACGCTAACACTAACCCGTACCCTAACACGTACGCTCACCCTAAACCTTTGTCGTAGCCTAACCTGTACCCTAAACCGTCCCCGTCCCCTAACCCTAACCCTAACCCTAACGCTAACCCTTACCCGAAGCCTTACCCTCACCCGTCCCCTTATCCTAACCCGTACGCTAACACTAACCCGTACCCTAACACGTACGCTCACCCTAAACCGTTGTCGTACCCTATCCTGTACCCTAAACCGTCCCCGTCCCCTAACCCTAACCCTAACCCTAACCCTAACCCTTACCCGAAACCTTACCCTCACCCTCCCCTAATCCTAACCCGTACGCTAACACTAACCCGTTCCCTAATACGTACGCTCACCCTAAACCGTTGTCGTACCCTAACCTGTACCCTAAACCGTCCCCGTCCCCTAACCCTAACCCTAACCCTAACCCTTACCCGAAGCCTTACACTCACCCGTCACCTAATCCTCACCCGTACGCTAACACTAACCCGTACCCTAACACGTACGCTCACCCTAAACCGTTGTCGTACCCTAACCTGTACCCTAAACCGTCCCCGTCCCCGTCCCCGTCCCCTAACCCTAACCCTAACCCTAACCCTAACACTTACCCGAAGCCTTACCCTCACCCGTCCCCTAATCCTAACCCGTACACTAACACTAACCCGTACCCTAACACGTACGCTCACCCTAAACCGTTGACGTACCCTAACCTGTACCCTAAACCGTCCACATCCCCTAACCCTAACCCTAACCCTAACCCTAACCCTAACACTTACCCGAAGCCTTACACTCACCCTTCCCCTAATCCTAACCCGTACGCTAACACTAACCCATACCCTAACACGTACGCTCACCCTAAACCGTTGTCGTACCCTAACCTGTACCCTAAACCGTCCCCGTCCCCTAACCCTAACCCTAACCCTAACCCTAACCCTAAACTTACCCGAAGCCTTACCCTCACCCGTCCCCTTATCCTAACCCGTACGCTAACACTAACCATTACCCTAACACGTACGCTCACCCTAAACCGTTGTCGTACCCTAACCTGTACCCTAAACCGTCCCCGTCCCCTAACCCTGACCCTAACCCTAACCCTAACCCTTACCCGAAGCCTTACCCTCACCCGTCCCCTTATCCTAACCCGTACGCTAACACTAACCCGTACCCAACACGTACGCTCACCCTAAACCGTTGTCGTACCCTAACCTGTACCCTAAACCGTCCCCTTCCCCTAACCCTAAACCTAACCCTAACCCTAACCCTTACCCGAAGCCTTACACTCACCCGTCCCCTAATCCTAACCCGTACGCTAACACTAACCCGTACCCTAACACGTACGCTCACCCTAAACCGTTGTCGTACCCTAACCTGTACCCTAAACCGTCCCCGTCCCCTAACCCTAACACTAACCCTAACCCTAACCCTAACCCTTACCCGAAGCCTTACACTCACCTGTCCCCTAATCCTAACCCGTACGCTAACACTAACCCGTACCCTAACACGTACGCTCACCCTAAACCGTTGTCGTACCCTAACCTGTAACCTAAACCGTCCCCATCCCCGTCCCCTAACCCTAACCCTAACCCTAACCCTAACCTTTACCCGAAGCCTTACCCTCACCCGTCCCCTAATCCTAACCCGTACGCTAACACTAACCCGTACCCTAACACGTACGCTCACCCTAAACGGTTGTCGTACCCTAACCTCTACCCTAAACCGTCCCCGTCCCCGTCCCCGTCCCCGTCCCCTAACCCTAAACCTAACCCTTACCCGAAGCCTTCCCCTCACCCGTCCCTTAATCCTAACCCGTACGCTAACACTAACCCGTACCCTAACACGTACCCTCACCCTAAACCGTTGTCGTACCCTAACCTGTACCCTAAACCGTCCCCGTGCCCGTCTCCTAACCCTAACCCTAACCCTAACCCTAACCCTTTCCCGAAGCCTTACCCTCACCCGTCCCCTAATCCTAACCCGTACGCTAACACTAACCCGTACCCTAACACGTACGCTCACCCTAAACAGTTGTCGTAACCTAACCTGTACCTTAAACCGTCCCCGTCCCCTAACCCTAACCCTAACCCTAACCCTAACCCTAACCCTAACCCTTACCCGAAGCCTTACACTCACCCGTCCCCTAATCCTCACCCGTACGCTAACACTAACCCGTACCCTAACACGTACGCTCACCCTAAACCTTTGTCGTAGCCTAACCTGTACCCTAAACCGTCCCCGTCCCCTAACCCTAACCCTAACCCTAACCCTAACCCTTACCCGAAGCCTTACCCTCACCCGTGCCCTAATCCTAACCCGTACGCTAACACTAAACCGTACCCTAACACCTACGCTCAACCTAAACCGTTGTCGTACCCTAACCTGTACCCTAAACCGTCCCCGTCCCCTAACCCTAACCCTAACCCTAACCCTAACACTTACCCGAAGCCTTACACTCACCCGTCCCCTAATCCTAACCCGTACACTAACACTATCCCATACCCTAACACGTACGCTCACCCTAAACCGTTAACGTACCCTAACCTGTACCCTAAACCGTCCCCGTCCCCTAACCCTAACGCTAACCCTAACCCTAACCCTAACCCTTACCCGAAGCCTTACACTCACCTGTCCCCTAATCCTAACCCGTACGCTAACACTAACCCGTACCCTAACACGTACGCTCACCCTAAACCGTTGTCGTACCCTAACCTGTACCCTAAACCGTCCCCGTCCCCGTCCCCTAACCCTAACCCTAAACCTAACCCTAACCTTTACCCGAAGCCTTACCCTCACCCGTCCCCTAATCCTAACCCGTACGCTAACACTAACCCGTACCCTAACACGTACGCACACCCTAAACGGTTGTCGTACCCTAAACCGTCCCCGTCTCCGTCCCCATCCCCGTCCCCTAACCATAAACCTAACCCTTACCCGAAGCCTTACCCTCACCCGTCCCCTAATCCTAACCCGTACGCTAACACTAACCCGTACCCTAACACGTACCCTCACCCTAAACGATTGTCGTACCCTAACCTGTACCCTAAACCATCCCCGTGCCCGTCCCCTAACCCTAACCCTAACCCTAACCCCAACCCTTACCCGAAGCCTTACCCTCACCCGTCCCCTTATCCTAACCCGTACACTAACACTAACCAGTACCCTAACACGTACGCTCACCCTAAACCGTTGTCGTACCCTAGCCTGTACCCTAAACCGTCCCCGTCCCCTAACCCTAACCCTAACCCTAACCCTAACCCTTACCCGAAGCCTTACCCTCACCCGTCCCCTTATCCTAACCCATACGCTAACACTAACCCGTACCCTAACACGTACGCTCACCCTAAACCGTTGTCGTACCCTAACCTGTACCCTAAACCGTCCCCGTCCCCTAGCCCTAACCCTAACCCTAACCCTAACCCTTACCCGAAGCCTTACACTCACCCGTCCCCTAATCCTCACCCGTACGCTAACACTAACCCGTACCCTAACACGTACGCTCACCCTAAACCGTTGTCGTACCCTAACCTGTACCCTAAACCATCCCCGTCCCCGTCCCCTAACCCTAACCCTAACCCTAACCCTAACCCTTACCCGAAGCCTTACCCTCACCCGTCCCCTAATCCTAACCCGTACGCTAACACTAAACCGTACCCTAACACCTACGCTCAACCTAAACCGTTGTCGTACCCTAACCTGTACCCTAAACCGTCCCCGTCCCCTAACCCTAACCCTAAACCTAACCCTAACCCTAACCCTTACCCGAAGCCTTACACTCACCCGTCCCCTAATCCTAACCCGTACACTAACACTATCCCGTACCCTAACACGTACGCTCACCCTAAACCGTTGACGTACCCTAACCTGTACCCTAAACCGTCCCCGTCCCCTAACCCTAACCCTAACCCTAACCCTAACCCTAACCCTTACCCGAAGCCTTACCCTCACCCGTCCCCTTATCCTAACCCGTACGCTAACACTA
Organism: Delphinapterus leucas; assembly: GCF_059928025.1. Taxonomy (NCBI): domain Eukaryota; kingdom Metazoa; phylum Chordata; class Mammalia; order Artiodactyla; family Monodontidae; genus Delphinapterus; species Delphinapterus leucas. Next base: position 519,161 of record NW_028322284.1, read on the forward strand.
ACCCGTACCCTAACACGTACGCTCACCCTAAACCGTTGTCGTACCCTAACCTGTAACCTAAACCGTCCCCGTCCCCGTCCCCAACCCTAACCCTAACCCTAACCCTAACCTTTACCCGAAGCCTTACCCTCACCCGTCCCCTAATCCTAACCCGTACGCTAACACTAACCCGTACCCTAACACGTACGCTCACCCTAAACGGTTGTCGTACCCTAACCTCTACCCTAAACCGTCCCCGTCCCCGTCCCCGTCCCCGTCCCCTAACCCTAAACCTAACCCTTACCCGAAGCCTTCCCCTCACCCGTCCCTTAATCCTAACCCGTACGCTAACCCTAACCCGTACCCTAACACGTACCCTCACCCTAAACCGTTGTCATACCCTAACCTGTACCCTAAAACGTCCCCGTGCCCGTCTCCTAACCCTAACCCTAACCCTAACCCTAACCCTTACCCGAAGCCTTACCCTCACCCGTCCCCTTATCCTAACCCGTACGCTAACACTAACCCGTACCCTAACACGTACGCTCTCCCTAAACAGTTGTCGTAACCTAACCAGTACCCTAAACCGTCCCCGTCCCCTAACCCTAACCCTAACCCTAACCCTAACCCTAACCCTTACCCGAAGCCTTACACTCACACGTCCTCTAATCCTCACCCGTACGCTAACACTAACCCGTACCCTAACACGTACGCTCACCCTAAACATTTGTCGTAGCCTAACCTGTACCCTAAACCGTCCCCGTCCCCTAACCCTAACCCTAACCCTAACGCTAACCCTTACCCGAAGCCTTACCCTCACCCGTCCCCTTATCCTAACCCGTACGCTAACACTAACCCGTACCCTAACACGTACGCTCACCGTAAACCGTTGTCGTACCCTATCCTGTACCCTAAACCGTCCCCGTCTCCTAACCCTAACCCTAACCCTAACCCTAACCCTTACCCGAAACCTTACCCTCACCCTCCCCTAATCCTAACCCGTACGCTAACACTAACCCGTTCCCTAACACGTACGCTCACCCTAAACCGTTGTCGTACCCTAACCTGTACCCTAAACCGTCCCCGTCCCCTAACCCTAACCCTAACCCTAACCCTTACCCGAAGCCTTACACTCACCCGTCCCCTAATCCTCACCCGTACGCTAACACTAACCCGTACCCTAACACGTACGCTCACCCTAAACCGTTGTCGTACCCTAACCTGTACCCTAAACCGTCCCCGTCCCCGTCCCCGTCCCCTAACCCTAACCCTAACCCTAACCCTAACACTTACCCGAAGCCTTACACTCACCCGTCCCCTAATCCTAACCCGTACACTAACACTAACCCGTACCCTAACACGTACGCTCACCCTAAACGGTTGACGTACCCTAACCTGTACCCTAAACCGTCCACATCCCCTAACCCTAACCCTAACCCTAACCCTAACCCTAACACTTACCCGAAGCCTTACACTCACCCTTCCCCTAATCCTAACCCGTACGCTAACACTAACCCATACCCTAACACGTACGCTCACCCTAAACCGTTGTCGTACCCTAACCTGTACCCTAAACCGTCCCCGTCCCCTAACCCTGACCCTAACCCTAACCCTAACCCTTACCCGAAGCCTTACCCTCACCCGTCCCCTTATCCTAACCCGTACGCTAACACTAACCCGTACCCAACACGTACGCTCACCCTAAACCGTTGTCGTACCCTAACCTGTACCCTAAACCGTCCCCGTCCCCTAACCCTAACCCTAACCCTAACCCTAACCCTTACCCGAAGCCTTACACTCACCCGTCCCTTAATCCTCACCCGTACGCTAACACTAACCCGTACCCTAACACGTACGCTCACCCTAAACCGTTGTCGTACCCTAACCTGTACCCTAAACCGTCCCCGTCCCCTAACCCTAACACTAACCCTAACCCTAACCCTAACCCTTACCCGAAGCCTTACACTCACCTGTCCCCTAATCCTAACCCGTACGCTAACACTAACCCGTACCCTAACACGTACGCTCACCCTAAACCGTTGTCGTACCCTAACCTGTAACCTAAACCATCCCCATCCCCGTCCCCTAACCCTAACCCTAACCCTAACCTTTACCCGAAGCCTTACCCTCACCCGTCCCCTAATCCTAACCCGTACGCTAACACTAACCCGTACCCTAACACGTACGCTCACCCTAAACGGTTGTCGTACCCTAACCTCTACCCTAAACCGTCCCCGTCCCCGTCCCCGTCCCCGTCCCCTAACCCTAAACCTAACCCTTACCCGAAGCCTTCCCCTCACCCGTCCCTTAATCCTAACCCGTACGCTAACACTAACCCGTACCCTAACACGTACGCTCACCCTAAACCGTTGTCGTACCCTAACCTGTACCCTAAACCGTCCCCGTGCCCGTCTCCTAACCCTAACCCTAACCCTAACCCTAACCCTTTCCCGAAGCCTTACCCTCACCCGTCCCCTAATCCTAACCCGTACGCTAACACTAACCCGTACCCTAACACGTACGCTCACCCTAAACAGTTGTCGTAACCTAACCTGTACCTTAAACCGTCCCCGTCCCCTAACCCTAACCCTAACCCTAACCCTAACCCTAACCCTAACCCTTACCCGAAGCCTTACACTCACCCGTCCCCTAATCCTCACCCGTACGCTAACACTAACCCGTACCCTAACACGTACGCTCACCCTAAACCTTTGTCGTAGCCTAACCTGTACCCTAAACCGTCCCCGTCCCCTAACCCTAACCCTAACCCTAACCCTAACCCTTACCCGAAGCCTTACCCTCACCCGTCCCCTTATCCTAAACCGTACGCTAACACTAACTCGTACCCTAACACGTACGCTCACCCTAAACCGTTGTCGTACCCTATCCTGTACCCTAAAACGTCCCCGTCACCTAACCCTAACCCTAACCCTAACCCTAACCCTTACCCGAAGCCTTACACTCACCCGTCCCCTAATCCTCACCCGTACGCTAACACTAACCCGTACCCTAACACGTACGCTCACCCTAAACCGTTGTCGTACCCTAACCTGTACCCTAAACCGTCCCCATCCCCTAACCCTAACCCTAAACCTAACCCTTACCCGAAGCCTTCCCCTCACCCGTCCCTTAATCCTAACCCGTACGCTAACACTAACCCGTACCCTAACACGTACCCTCACCCTAAACCGTTGTCGTACACTAACCTGAACCCTAAACCGTCCCCGTGCCCGTCTCCTAACCCTAACCCTAACCCTAACCCTAACCCTTTCCCGAAGCCTTACCCTCACCCGTCCCCTAATCCTAACCCGTACGCTAACACTAACCCGTACCCTAACACGTATGCTCACCCTAAACCGTTGTCGTACCCTATCCTGTACCCTAAACCGTCCCCGTCCCATAACCCTAACCCTAACCCTAACCCTAACACTTACCCGAAGCCTTACCCTCACCCGTCATCTTATCCTAACCCGTACGCTAACACTAACCCGTACCCTAACACGTACGCTCACCCTAAACCGTTGTCGTACCCTATCCTGTACCCTAAATCGTCCCCGTCCCCTAACCCTAACCCTAACCCTTACCCGAAGCCTTACCCACACCCGTCCCCTAATCCTAACCCGTACGCTAACACTAACCCGTACCCTAACACGTACGCTCACCCTAAACCGTTGACGTACCCTAACCTGTACCCTAAACCGTCCACATCCACTAACCCTAACCCTATCCCTAACCCTAACCCTAACACTTACCCGAAGCCTTACACTCACCCTTCCCCTAATCCTAACCCGTACACTAACACTAACCCATACCCTAACACGTACGCTCACCCTAAACCGTTGTCGTACCCTAACCTGTACCCTAAACCGTCCCCGTCCCCGCTGCCTAACCCTAACCCTAACCCTAACCCTAACCCTTACCCGAAGCCTTACCCTCACCCGTCCCCTAATCCTAACCCGTACGCTAACACTAAACCGTACCCTAACAACTACGCTCACCCTAAACCATTGACGTACCCTAACCTGTACCCTAAACCGTCCCCGTCCCCTAACCCTAACCCTAACCCTAACCCTTACCCGAAGCCTAACTCTCACCTGTCCCCTAATCCTAACCCGTACGCTAACACTAACCCGTACCCTAACACATACGCTCACCCTGAACCGTTGTCGTACCCTAACCTGTACCCTAAACCGTCCCCGTCCCCGTCCCCTAACCCTAACCCTAACCCTAACACTAACCTTTACCCGAAGCCTTACACTCACCCGTCCTCTAATCCTAACCCGTACGCTAACACTAACCCGTACCCTAACACGTACGCTCACCCTAAACCGTTGTCGTACCCTAACCTCTACCCTAAACCGTCCCCGTCCCCGTCCCCGTCCCCGTCCCCTAACCCTAAACCTAACCCTTACCCGAAGCCTTACCCTAACCCGTCCCCTAATTCTAACCCATACGCTAACACTAACCCATACCCTAACATGTACGGTCACCCTAAACCGTTGTCATACCCTAATATGTACCCTAAACCGTCCCTGTCCCCGTCCCCTCACCCTAACCCTAACCGTAACCCTAACCCTAACCCTTACCCGAAGCCTTACCCTCACCCGTCCCCTAATCCTAACCCGTACGCTAACACTAACCCGTACCCTAACACGTACGCTCACCCTAAACCGTTGTCGTAGCCTAACCTGTACCCTAAACCGTCCCCGTCCCCTAACCCTAACCCTAACCCTAACCCTAACCCTAACCCTTTCCCGAAGCCTTACCCTCACCCGTCCCCTAATCCTAACCCGTAAGCTAACACTAACCCGTACCCTAACACGTACGCTCAACCTAAACCGTTGTCGTACCCTAACCTGTACCCTAAACCGTCCCCGTCCCCTAACCCTAACCCTAACCCTAACCCTAACCCTAACCCTTACCCGAAGCCTTACCCTCACCCGTCCCCTTATCCTAACCCGTACGCTAACACTAACCCGTACCCTAACACGTACGCTCACCCTAAACCGTTGTCGTACCCTAACCTGTACCCTAAACCGTCCCCGTCCCCGTCCCCTAACCCTAACCCTAACCCTAACCCTTACCCGAAGCCTTACCCTCACCCGTCCCCTAATCCTAACCCGTACGCTACCACTAACACGTTCCCTAACACGTACGCTCACCCTAAACCGTTGTCGTACCCTAACCTGTACCCTAAACAGTCCCCGTCCCCTAACCCTAACCCTAACCCTTACCCTAACCCTTACCCGAAGACTTACACTCACCCGTCCCCTAATCCTCACCCGTACGCTAACACTAACCCGTACCCTAACACGTACGCTCACCCTAAACTGTTGTCGTACCCTAACCTGTACCCTAAACCGTCCCCGTCCCCGTCCCGTAACCCTAACCCTAACCCTAACCCTAATCCTTACCCGAAGCCTTACCCTCACCCGTCCCCTAATCCTAACCCGTACGCTAACACTAAACCGTACCCTAACACCTACGCTCACCCTAAACCATTGTCGTACCCTAACCTGTACCCTAAACCGTCCCCGTCCCCTAACACTAACCCTAAACCTAACCCTAACCCTAACCCTTACCCGAAGCCTTACCCTCACCCGTCCCCTAATCCTAACTCGTACACTAACACTAACCCGTACCCTAACACGTACGCTCACCCTAAACCGTTGACGTATCCTAACCTGTACCCTAAACCGTCCCCGTCCCCTAACCCTAACCCTAACCCTAACCCTAACCCTAACCCTTACCCGAAGCCTTTCACTCACCTGTCCCCTAATCCTAACCCGTACGCTAACACTAACCCGTACCGTAACACGTACGCTCACCCTAAACCGTTGTCGTACCCTAACCTGTACCCTAAAGCGTCCCCGTCCCCGTCCCCTAACCCTAACCCTTACCCTAACCGTAACCTTTACCCGAAGCCTTACCCTCACCCGTCCCGTAATCCTAACCCGTACGCTAACACTAACCCGTACCCTAACACGTACGCTCACCCTAAACCATTGTCGTACCCTAACCTCTACCCTAAACCGTCCCCGTCCCCCTCCCCGTCCCCTAACCCTAAACCTAACCCTTACCCGAAGCCTTACCCTCACCCGTCCCCTAAGCCTAACCCGTACGCTAACACTAACCCATACCCTAACATGTACAGTCACCCTAAACCGTTGTCGTACCCTAACCTGTACCCTAAACCATCCCTGTCCCTGTCCGCTAACCCTAACCCTAACCCTAACCCTAACCCTAACCCTTACCCGAAGCCTTACCCTCACCCGTCCCCTAATCCTAACCCGTATGCTAACACTAACCCGTACCCTAACACGTACGCTCACCCTAAACCGTTGTCGTAGCCTAACCTGTACCCTAAACCGTCCCCGTCCCATAACCCTAACCCTAACCCTAACCCTAACCCTTACCCGAAGCCTTACCCTCACCCGTCCCCTAATTCTAACCCGTACGCTAACACTAACCCGTACCCTAACACGTACGCTCACCCTAAATCGTTGTCGTACCCTAACCTGTACCCTAAACCGTCCCCGTACCCTAAACCTAACCCTAACCCTAACAGAAACCCTAACACTTACCCGAAGCCTTACACTCACCTGTCCCCTAATCCTAACCCGTACGCTAACACTAACCCGTACCCTAACACGGACGCTCACCCTAAACCGTTGTCGTACCCTAAACTGTACCCTAAACCGTCCCCGTCCCCGTCCCCTAACCCTAACCCTAACCCTAACCTTTACCCGAAGCCTTACCCTCACCCGTCCCCAAATCCTAACCCGTACGCTAACACTAACCCATACCCTAACACGTACGCTAACCCTAAACCGTTATCGTACCCTAACCTCTAACCTAAATCGTCCCCGTCCCCGTCCCCGTACCCGTCCCCTAACCCTAAACCTAACCCTTACCCGAAGCCTTACCCTCACCAGTCCCCTAATCCTAATCCGTACACTAACACTAACCCGTACCCTAACACGTACGCTCACGCTAAACCTTTGTCGTACACTAACCTGTACCCTAAACCGTCCCCGTCCCCTAACCCTAACCCTAACCCTAACCCTTACTCGAAGCCTTACCCTCACCCGTCCCCTAATCCTAACCCGTACGCTAACACTAACCCGTACCCTAACACGTACGCTCACCCTAAACCATTGTCGTACCCTAACCTCTACCCTAAACCGTCCCCGTCCCCGTCCCCGTCCCCGTCCCCTAACCCTAAAGCTAACCCTTACCCGAAGCCTTATCCTCACCCGTCCCCTAATCCTAACCCGTACGCTAACACTAACCCGTACCCTAACACGTACGCTCACCCTACACCGTTGTCGTACCCTAACCTGTACCCTAAACCGTCCCCGTCCCCTAACCCTAACCCTAACCCTAACCCTTTCCCGAAGCCTTACCCTCACCCGTCCCCTAATCCTAACCCGTACGCTAACACTAACCCGTTCCCTAACACGTACGCTCACCCTAAACCGTTGTCGTACCCTAACCTGTACCCTAAACCGTCCCCGTCCCCGTCCCCTAACCCTAACCCTAACCCTAACCCTAACCCTTACCCGAAGCCTTACCCTCACCCGTCCCCTAATCCTAAACCGTACGCTAACACTAAACCGTACCCTAACACCTACGCTCAACCTAAACCGTTGTCGTACCCTAACCTGTACCCTAAACCGTCCCCGTCCCCGAACCCTAACCCTAACCCTAACCCTAACCCTAACCCTTACCCGAAGCCTTACACTCACCCGTCCCCTAATCCTAAACCGTACACTAACACTATCCCGTACCCTAACACGTACGCTCACCCTAAACCGTTGACGTACCCTAACCTGTACCCTAAACTGTCCCCGTCCCCTAACCCTAACCCTAACCCTAACCCTAACCCTAACCCTAACCCTTACCCGAAGCCTTACCCTCACCTGTCCCCTAATCCTAACCCGTATGCTAACACTAACCCGTACCCTAACACGTACGCTCACCCTAAACCGTTGTCGTACTCTAAACTGTACCCTAAACCGTCCCCGTCCCCGTCCCCGTCCCCTAATCCTAACCCTAACCCTTACCCGAAGCCTTACCCTCACCCGTCCCCTGATCCTATCCCGTACGCTAACACTAACCCGTACCCTAACACGTACGCTCACCCTAAATCGTTGTCGTACCCTAACCTCTACCCTAAACCGTCCCCGTCCCCTAACCCTAACCCTAACCCTAACCCTAACCCTTACCCGAAGCCTTACCCTCACCCGTCCCCTAATCCTAACCCGTACGCTAACACTAACCCGTACCCTAACACGTACGCTCACCCTAAACCGTTGTCGTACCCTAACCTGTACCCTAAACCGTCCCCGTCCCCGAACCCTAACCCTAACCCTAACCCTAACCCTAACCCTTACCCGAAGCCTTACACTCACCCGTCCCCTAATCCTAACCCGTACGCTAACACTAAACCGTACCCTAACAACTACGCTCACCCTAAACCGTTGACGTACCCTAACCTGTACCCTAAACCGTCCCCGTACCCGAACACTAACCCTAACCCTAACCCTAACCCTAACCCTTACCCGAAGCCTTACACTCACCCGTCCCCTAATCCTAACCCGTACGCTAACACTAAACCGTACCCTAACACGTACGCTCACCCTAAACCGTTGACGTACCCTAACCTGTACCCTAAACCGTCCCCGTACCCGAACCCTAACCCTAACCCTAACCCTAACCCTAACCTTTACCTGAAGCCTTACCCTCACCCGTCCTCTAATCCTAACCCGTACGCTAACACTAACCAGTACCCTAACACGTACGCTCACCCTAAACCGTTGTCGTACCCTAACCTGTACACTAAACCGTCCCCGTCCCCGTCACCGTACCCGAACCCTAACCCTAAACCTAACCTTTACCCGAAGCCTTACCCTCACCCGTCCCCTAATTCTAACCCGTACGCTAACACTAACCCATACCCTAACATGTACGGTCACCCTAAACCGTTGTCGTACCCTAACCTGTACACTAAACCGTCCCCGTCCCCGTCACCGTCACCCTAACCCTAACCCTAACCCTAACCCTAAACCTTACCCGAAGCCTTACCCTCACCCGTCCCCTAATTCTAACCCGTACGCTAACACTAAACCATACCCTAACATGTACGGTCACCCTAAACCGTTGTCGTACCCTAACCTGTACCCTAAACCGTCCCCGTCCCCTAACCCTAACCCTAACCGTAACCCTAACCCTAACCCTTACCCGAAGCCTTACACTCACCCTTCCCCTAATCCTCACCCGTACCCTAACACTAATCCTTACCCTAACACGTACGCTCACCCTAAACATTTGTCGTAGCCTAACCTGTACCCTAAACCGTCCCCGTCCCCTAACCCTAACCCTAACCCTAACCCTAACCCTTACCCGAAGCCTTACCCTCACCCGTCCCCTAATCCTAACCCGTACGCTAACACTAACCCGTACCCTAACACGTACGCTCACCCTAAACCGTTGTCGTACCCTAATCTGTACCCTAAACCGTCCCCGTCCCCTAACCCTAACCCTAACCCTAACCCTAACCCTAACCCTTACCCGAAGCCTTACCCTCACCCGTCCCCTAATCCTAACCCGTACACTAACACTAACCCGTACCATAACACGTACGCTCACCCTAAACCGTTGACGTACCCTAACCTGTACCCTAAACCGTCCCCGTCCCCTAACCCTAACCCTAATCCTAGCCCTAACCCTAACCCTTACCCGAAGCCTTACCCTCACCCGTCCCCTAATCCTAACCCGTACACTAACACTAACCCGTACCATAAAACGTACGCTCACCCTAAACCGTTGTCGTACCCTAACCTGTACCCTAAACCATCCCCGTCCCCGTCCCCGTCCCCGTCCCCTAACCCTAAACCTAACCCTTACCCGAAGCCTTACCCTCACTCGTCCCCTAATCCTAACCCGTACGCTAACACTAACCCATACCCTAACATGTACGGTCACCCTAAACCGTTGTCGTACCCTAACCTCTACCCTAAACCGTCCCCGTCCCCTAACCCTAACCCTAACCCTAACTCTAACCCTTACCCGAAGCCTTACCCTCACCCGTCCCCTAATCCTAACCCGTACGCTAACACTAACCCGTACATTAACACGTACGCTCACCCTAAATCGTTGTCGTACCCTAAACTGTACCCTAAACCGTCCCCGTACCCTAATCCTAACCCTAACCCTAACCCTAACCCTAACACTTACCCGAAGCCTTACCCTCACCAGTCCCCTAATCCTAACCCGTACGCTAACACTAACCCGTACCCTAACACGTACGCTCACCCTAAACCTTTGTCGTACCCTAACCTGTACCCTAATCCGTCCCCGTCCCCTAACCCTAACCCTAACCCCAACCCTAACCCTAACCCTTACCCGAAGCCTTACCCTAACCCGTCCCCTAATCCTAACCTGTACGCTAACACTAACACGTACCCTAACACGTACCCTCACCCTAAACCGTTGTCATACACTAACCTGTACCATAAACCGTCCCCGTGCCCATCCCCTAACCCTAACCCTTACCCTAACCCTAACCTTTTCCCGAAGCCTTACCCTCACCCGTCCCCAAATCCTAACCCATACGCTAACACTAACCCGTACCCTAACACGTATACTCACCCTAAACCGTTGTCGTAACCTAAGCTGTACCCTAAACCGTACCCGTCCCCTAACCCTAACCCTAACCATAACCCTAACCCTAACCCTTACCCGAAGCCTTACCCTCACCCGTCCCCTAATCCTAACCCGTACGCTAACACTAACCCGTACCCTAACACGTACTCTCACCCTAAACCGTTGTTGTACCCTAACCTGTACCCTAAACCTTCCCCGTCCCCTAACCCTAACCCTAACCCTAACCCTAACCCTAACCCTTACCCGAAGCCTTACCCTCACCCGTCCCCTAATCCTAACCCGTACACTAACACTAACCCGTACCCTAACATGTACGCTCACCCTAAACCGTTGACGTACCCTAACCTGTACCCTAAACCGTCCCCGTCCCCCCTAACCCTAACCCTAACCCTAACCCTTACCCGAAGCCTTACACTCACCCGTCCCCTAATCCTAACCCGTACGCTAACACTAACCCGTACCCTAACACGTACGGTCACCCTAAACCGTTGTCGTACCCTAACCTGTACCCTAAACCGTCCCCGTCCCCGTCCCCTAACCCTAACCCTAACCCTAACCCTAACCCTAACCCTTACCCGAATCCTTACACTCACCCGTCCCCTTATCCTAACCCGTACGCTAACACTAACCCGTACCCTAACACGGACGCTCACCCTAAACCGTTTTCGTACCCTAACCTGTACCCTAAACCGTCCCCGTCACCCTAACCCTAACACTAACCCTAACCCTAACCTTTACCCGAAGCCTTACCCTCACCCGTCCCATAATCCTAACGCGTACGCTAACACTAACCCGTACCCTAACACGTACGCTCACCCTAAATCGTTGTCGTACCCTAACCTGTACCCTAAACCGTCCCCGTAACCTAACCCTAACCCTAACCCTAACCCTAACCCTAACACTTACCCGAAGCCTTACCCTCATCCGTCCCCTAATCCTAACCCGTACGCTAACACTATCCCGTACCCTAACACGTACGCTCACCCTAAAACGTTGTCGTACCCTAACTTGTACCCTAAACCGTCCCCGTCCCCTAACCCTAACCCTAACACTAACCCTAACCCTAACCCTTACCCGAAGCCTTACCCTCACCCGTCCCCTAATCGTAACCCGTACACTAACACTAACCCGTACCCTAACACGTACGCTCACCCTAAACCGTTGACGTACCCTAACCTGTACCCTAAACTGTCCCCGTCCCCTAACCCTAACCCTAACCCTAACCCTAACCCAAACCCTTACCCGAAGCCTTACACTCACCCGTCCCCTAATCCTAACCCATACGCTAACACTAACCCGTACCCTAACACGTACGCTCACCCTAAACCGTTGTCGTACCCTAACCTGTACCCTAAACCGTCCCCGTCCCCGTCCCCGTCCCCTAACCCTAACCCTAACCCTAACCCTTACCCGAAGCCTTACCCTCACCCGTCCCCTAATCCTAACCCGTACGCTAACACTAACCCGGACCCTAACACGTACGCTCACCCTAAACCGTTGACGTACCCTTACCTGTACCCTAAACCGTCCCCGTCCCCTAACCCTAACCCTAACCCTAACCCTAACCCTAACCCTTACCCGAAGCCTTACTCTCACCTGTCCCCTAATCCTAACCGGTACGCTAACACTAACCCGTACCCTAACACGTACGCTCACCCTAAACCGTTGTCGTACCCTAACCTGTACCCTAAACCGTCCCCGTCCCCGTCCCCTAACCCTAACCCTAACCCTAACCCTAACCTTTACCCGAAGCCTTACCCTCACCCGTCCTCTAATCCTAACCCGTACGCTAACACTAACCCGCACCCTAACACGTACGCTCACCCTAAACCGTTGACGTACCCTAACCTGTACCCTAAACCGTCCCCGTCCCCTAACCCTAACCCTAACCCTAACCCTAACCCTAACCCTTACCCGAAGCCTTACTCTCACCTGTCCCCTAATCCTAACCCGTACGCTAACACTAACCCGTACCCTAACACGTTCGCTCACCCTAAACGGTTGTCGTACCCTAACCTGTACCCTAAACCGTCCCCGTCCCCGTCCCCTAACCCTAACCCTAACCCTAAGCCTAACCTTTACCCAAAGCCTTACCCTCACCCGTCCTCTAATCCTAACCCGTACGCTAACACTAACCCGTACCCTAACACGTACGCTCACCCTAAACCGTTGTCGTACCCTAACCTCTACCCTAAACCGTCCCCGTCCCCGTCCCCGTCCCCGTCCCCTAACCCTAAACCTAACCCTTACCCGAAGCCTTACCCTCACCCGTCCCCTAATTCTAACCCGTGCGCTAACACTAACCCATACCCTAACATGTACGGTCACCCTAAACCGTTGTCGTACCCTAACCTGTACCCTAAACCGTCCCTGTCCCCGTCCCCTCACCCTAACCCTAACCCTAACCCTAACCCTAACCCTTAACCGAAGCCTTACCCTCACCCGTCCCATAATCCTAACCCGTACGCTAACACTAAACCGTACCCTAACAACTACGCTCACCCTAAACCGTTGACGTACCCTAACCTGTACCCTAAACCGTCCCCGTCCCCTAACCCTAACCCTAACCCTAACCCTAACCCTAACCCTTACCCGAAGCCTAACTCTCACCTGTCCCCTAATCCTAACCCGTACGCTAACACTAACCCGTACCCTAACACGTACGCTCACCCTAAAGCGTTGTCGTACCCTAACCTGTACCCTAAACCGTCCCCGTCCCCGTCCCCGTCCCCTAACCCTAACCCTAACCCTAACCTTTACCCGAAGCCTTACCCTCACCCGTCCTCTAATCCTAAACCGTACGCTAACACTAACCCGTACCCTAACACGTACGCTCACCCTAAACCGTTGTCGTACCCTAACCTGTACCCTAAACCGTCCCCGTCCACTAACCCTAACCCTAACCCTAACCCTAACCCTTACCCGAAGCCTTACCCTCACCCGTCCGCTAATCCTAACCCGTACGCTAGCACTAACCCGTTCCCTAACACGTACGCTCACCCTAAACCGTTGTCGTACCCTAACCTGTACCCTAAACCGTCCCCGTCCCCTAACCCTAACCCTAACCCTAACCCTAACCCTTACCCGAAGCCTTACACTCACCCGTCCCCTAATCCTCACCCGTAGGCTAACACTAACCCGTACCCTAACACGTACGCTCACCCTAAACCGTTGTCGTACCATAACCTGTACCCTAAACCGTCCACATCCCCTAACCCTAACCCTAACCCTAACCCTAACACTTACCCGAAGCCTTACACTCACCCTTCCCCTAATCCTAACCCGTACGCTAACACTAACCCATACCCTAACACGTACGCTCACCCTAAACCGTTGTCGTACCCTAACCTGTACCCTAAACCGTCCCCGTCCCCTAACCCTAACCCTAACCCTAACCCTAAACCTAACCCTTACCCGAAGCCTTACCCTCACCCGTCCCCTAATCCTAAACCGTACGCTAACTCTAACCCGTACCCTAACACGTACGCTCACCCTAAACCGTTGTCATACCCTAATCTGTACCCTAAACCGTCCCCGTCCCCTAACCCTATCCCTAACCCTAACCCTAACCCTTACCCGCAGCCTTACACTCACCCGTCCCCTAATCCTAACCCGTACGCTAATACTAAAACGTACCCTAACACCTACGCTCACCCTAAACCGTTGTCGTACCCTAAACTGTAACCTAAACCGTCCCCGTCCCCTAACCCTAACCCTAACCCTAACCCTAACCCTAACCCTTACCCAAAGCCTTACCCTCACCCGTCCCCTTATCCTAAACCGTACGCTAACACTAACACTCACGTCTCCCTCTGCTATCCTGTACCCTCCCTCTTCCGCCTCTCCCCGTACCCTAACACGTACGCTCACCCTAAACCGTTGTTGTACCGTAACCTGTACCCTAAACCGTCCCCGTCTCCTAACCCTAACCCTAACCCTAACCCTAACCCTAACACTTACCCGAAGCCTTACCCTCACCCGTCCCCTAATCCTAACCCGTACACTAACACTAACACGTACCCTAACACGTACGCTCACCCTAAACCGTTGACGTACCCTAACCTGTACCCTAAACCGTCCACATCCCCTAACCCTAACCCTAACCCTAACCCTAACCCTAACACTTACCCGAAGCCTTACACTCACCCTTCCCCTAATCCTAACCCGTACGCTAACACTAACCCATACCCTAACACGTACGCTCACCCTAAACCGTTGTCGTACCCTAACCTGTACCCTAAACCGTCCCCGTCCCCTAACCCTAACCCTAACCCTAACCCTAACCCTTACCCGAAGCCTTACCCTCACCCGTCCCCTAATCCTAAACCGTACGCTAACTCTAACCCGTACCCTAACACGTACGCTCACCCTAAACCGTTGTCGTACCCTAATCTGTACCCTAAACCGTCCCCGTCCCCTAACCCTATCCCTAACCCTAACCCTAACCCTTACCCGAAGCCTTACCCTCACCCGTCCCCTAATCCTAACCCGTACGCTAATACTAAAACGTACCCTAACACCTACGCTCACCCTAAACCGTTGTCGTACCCTAAACTGTAACCTAAACCGTCCCCGTCCCCGTCCCCTAACCCTAACCCTAACCCTAACCCTAACCCTTACCCGAAGCCTTACCCTCACCCGTCCCCTAATCCTAACCCGTACACTAACACTAACCCGTACCCTAACACATACGCTCACCCTAAACCGTTGACGTACCCTAACCTTTACCCTAAACCGTCCCCGTCCCCGTCCCCTAACCCTAACCCTAACCCTAACCTTTACCCGAAGCCTTACCCTCACCCGTCCCCTAATCCTAACCCGTACGCTAACACTAACCTGTACCCTAACACCTACGCTAACCCTAAACCGTTGTCGTACCCTAACCTCTACCCTAAACCGTCCCCGTCCCCGTCCCCGTCCCCGTCCCCTAACCCTAAACCTAACCCTTACCCGAAGCCTTACCCTCACCCGTCCCCTAATCCTAAACCGTACGCTAACACTAACCCATACCCTAACATGTAAGGTCACCCTAAACCGTTGTCGTACCCTAACCTGTACCCTAAACCGTCCCCGTCCCCGCCCCATAACCCTAACCCTAACCCTAACCCTAACCCTTAACCGAAGCCTTACCCTCACCCGTCCCCTAATACTAACCCGTACGCTAACACTAAACCGTACCCTAACAACTACGCTCACCCTAAACCGTTGATGTACCCTAACCTGTACCCTAAACCGTCCCCGTCCCCGTCCCCTAACCCTAACCCTAACCCTAACCCTAACCTTTACCCGAAGCCTTACCCTCACCCGTCCTCTAATCTTAACCCGTACGCTAACACTAACCCGTACCCTAACACGTACGCTCACCCTAAACCGTTGTCGTACCCTAACCTGTACCCTAAACCGTCCCCGTCCACTAACCCTAACCCTAACCCTAACCCTAACCCTTACCCGAAGCCTTACCCTCACCCGTCCGCTAATCCTAACCCGTACGCTAGCACTAACCCGTTCCCTAACACGTACGCTCACCCTAAACCGTTGTCGTACCCTAACCTGTACCCTAAACCGTCCCCGTCCCCTAACCCTAACCCTAACCCTAACCCTAACCCTAACCTTTACCCGAAGCCTTACCCTCACCCGTCCCCTAATCCTAACCCGTACGCTAACACTAACCTGTACCCTAACACCTACGCTCACCCTAAACCGTTGTCGTACCCTAACCTCTACCCTAAACCGTCCCCGTCCCCGTCCCCGTCCCCGTCCCCTAACCCTAAACCTAACCCTTACCCGAAGCCTTACCCTCACCCGTCCCCTAATCCTAAACCGTACGCTAACACTAACCCATACCCTAACATGTAAGGTCACCCTAAACCGTTGTCGTACCCTAACCTGTACCCTAAACCGTCCCCGTCCACTAACCCTAACCCTAACACTAACCATAACCCTTACCCGAAGCCTTACCCTCACCCGTCCCCTAATCCTAACCCGTACGCTAGCACTAACCCGTTCCCTAACACGTACGCTCACCCTAAACCGTTGTCGTACCCTAACCTGTACCCTAAACCGTCCCCGTCCCCTAACCCTAACCCTAACCCTAACCCTTACCCGAAGCCTTACACTCACCCGTCCCCTAATCCTCACCCGTACGCTAACACTAACCCGTAACCTAACACGTACGCTCACCCTAAACTGTTGTCGTACCCTAACCTGTACCCTAAACCGTCCCCGTCCCCGTCCCCTAACCCTAACCCTAACCCTAACCCTAATCCTTACCCGAAGCCTTACCCTCACCCGTCCCCTAATCCTAACCCGTACGCTAACACTAAACCGTACCCTAACACCTACACTCACCCTAAACCGTTGTCGTACCCTAACCTGTACCCTAAACCGTCCCCGTCCCCTAACACTAACCCTAAACCTAACCCTAACCCTAACCCTTACCCGAAGCCTTACCCTCACCCGTCCCCTAATCCTAACTCGTACACTAACACTAACCCGTACCCTAACACGTACGCTCACCCTAAACCGTTGACGTATCCTAACCTGTACCCTAAACCGTCCCCGTCCCCTAACCCTAACCCTAACCCTAACCCTTACCCGAAGCCTTGCACTCACCTGTCCCCTAATCCTAACCCGTACGCTAACACTAACCCGTACCGTAACACGTACGCTCACCCTAAACCGTTGTCGTACCCTAACCTGTACCCTAAACCGTCCCCGTCCCCGTCCCCTAACCCTAACCCTTACCCTAACCGTAACCTTTACCCGAAGCCTTACCCTCACCTGTCCCGTAATCCTAACCCGTACGCTAACACTAAACCGTACCCTAACACGTACGCTCACCCTAAACCGTTGTCGTACCCTAACCTCTACCCTAAACCGTCCCCGACCCCGTCCCCGTCCCCGTCCCCTAACCCTAAACCTAAACCTTACCCGAAGCCTTACCCTCACCCGTCCCCTAATCCTAACACGTACGCTAACACTAACCCATACCCTAACATGTACGGTCACCCTAAACCGTTGTCGTACCCTAACCTGTACCCTAAACCGTCCCCGTCTCCTAACCCTAACCCTAACCCTAACCCTAACCCTTACCCGAAGCCTTACCCTCACCCGTCCCCTAATCCTAACCCGTACGCTAACACTAACCCGTACCCTAACACGTACGCTCACGCTAAATCGTTGTCGTACCCTAAACTGTACCCTAAACCGTCCCCGTACCCTAACCCTAACCCTAACCCTAACCCTAACCCTAACACTTACCCGAAGCCTTACCCTCACCCGTCCCCTAATCCTAACCCGTACGCTAACACTAACCCGTACCCTAACACGTACGCTCACCCTAAACCGTTGTCGTACCCTAACCTGTACCCTAAACCGTCCCCGTCCCCTACCCCTAACCCTAACCCCAACCCTAACCCTAACCCTTACCCGAAGCCTTACCCTAACCCGTCCCCTAATCCTAACCTGTACGCTAACACTAAAACGTACCCTAACACGTACCCTCCCGCTAAACCGTTGTCATACCCTAACATGTACCATAAACCGTCCCCGTGCCCGTCCCCTAACCCTAACCCTTACCCTAACCCTAACCTTTTCCCGAAGCCTTACCCTCACCCGTCCCCTAATCCTAACCCATACGCTAACACTAACCCGTACCCTAACACGTACACTCACCCTAAACCGTTGTCGTAACCTAAGCTGTACCCTAAACCGTCCCCGTCCCCTAACCCTAACCCTAACCCTAACCCTAACCTTTACCCGAAGCCTTACCCTCACCCGTCCCATAATCCTAACCCGTACGCTAACACTAACCCGTACCCTAACACGTACGCTCACCCTAAATCGTTGTCGTACCCTAACCTGTACCCTAAACCGTCCCCGTAACCTAACCCTAACCCTAACACTAACCCTAACCCTAACACTTACCCGAAGCCTTACCCTCACCCGTCCCCTAATCCTAACCCGTACGCTAACACTATCCCGTACCCTAACACGTACGCTCACCCTAAACCGTTGTCGTACACTAACTTGTACCCTAAACTGTCCCCGTCCCCTAACCCTAACCCTAACACTAACCCTAACCCTAACCCTTACCCGAAGCCTTACCCTCACCCGTCCCCTAATCCTAACCCGTACACTAACACTAACCCGTACCCTAACACGTACGCTCACCCTAAACCGTTGACGTACCCTAACCTGTACCCTAAACCGTCCCCGTCCCCTAACCCTAACCCTAACCCTAACCCTAACCCTAACCCTTACCCGAAGCCTTACACTCACCTGTCCCCTAATCTTAACCCGTACGCTAACACTAACCCGTACCCTAACACGTACGCTCACCCTAAACCGTTGTCGTACCCTAACCTGTACCCTAAACCGTCCCCGTCCCCGTCCCCTAACCCTAACCCTAACCCTAACCCTAACCTTTACCCGAAGCCTTACCCTCACCCGTCCTCTAATCCTAACCCGTACGCTAACACTAACCCGTACCCTAACACGTACGCTCACCCTAAACCATTGTCGTACCCTAACCTCTACCCTAAACCGTCCCCGTCCCCCTCCCCGTCCCCTAACACTAAACCTAACCCTTACCCGAAGCCTTACCCTCACCCGTCCCCTAATCCTAACCCGTACGCTAACACTAAACCGTACCCTAAAATGTACGGTCACCCTAAACCGTTGTCGTACCCTAACCTGTACCCTAAACCATCCCTGTCCCCGTCCGCTAACCCTAACCCTAACTCTAACCCTAACCCTAACCCTTACCCGAAGCCTTACCCTCACCCGTCCCCTAATCCTAACCCGTATGCTAACACTAACCCTTACCCTAACACGTACGCTCACCCTAAACCGTTGTCTTAGCCTAACCTGTACCCTAAACCGTCCCCGTCCCATAACCCTAACCCTAACCCTAACCCTAACCCTTACCCGAAGCCTTACCCTCACCCGTCCCCTAATTCTAACCCGTACGCTAACACTAACCCGTACCCTAACACGTACGCTCACCCTAAATCGTTGTCGTACCCTAACCTGTACCCTAAACCGTCCCCGTACCCTAAGCCTAACCCTAACCCTAACCCAAACCCTAACCCTTACCCGAAGCCTTACACTCACCTGTCCCCTAATCCTAACCCGTACGCTAACACTAACCCATACCCTAACACGTACGTTCACCCTAAACCGTTGTCGTACCCTAAACTGTACCCTAAACCGTCCCCGTCCCCGTCCCCTAACCCTAACCCTAACCCTAACCTTTACCCGAAGCCTTACCCTCCCCCGTCGCCAAATCCTAACCCGTACGCTAACACTAACACATACCCTAACACGTACGCTCACCCTAAACCGTTATCGTACCCTAACCTCTAACCTAAATCGTCCCCGTCCCCGTCCCCGACCCCGTCCCCTAACCCTAAACCTAACCCTTACCCGAAGCCTTACCCTCACCAGTCCCCTAATCCTAATCCGTACACTAACACTAACCCGTACCCTAACACGTACGCTCACGCTAAACCTTTGTCGTACACTAACCTGTACCCTAAACCGTCCCCGTCCCCTAACCCTAACCCTAACCCTAACCATAACCCTTACTCGAAGCCTTACCCTCACCCGTCCCCTAATCCTAACACGTACGCTAACACTAACCCGTACCCTAACACGTACGCTCACCCTAAACCATTGTCGTACCCTAACCTCTACCCTAAACCGTCCCCGACCCCGTCCCCGTCCCCGTCCCCTAACCCTAAAGCTAACCCTTACCCGAAGCCTTATCCTCACCCGTCCACTAATCCTAACCCGTACGCTAACACTAACCCGTACCCTAACACGTACGCTCACCCTAAATCGTTGTCGTACCCTAACCTGTACCCTAAACCGCCCCCGTACCCTAACCCTAACAATAACCCTAACCCTAACCCTAACCCTTACCCGAAGCCTTACCCTCACCTGTCCCCTAATCCTAACCCGTACGCTAACACTAACCCATACCCTAACACGTACGCTCACCCTAAACCGTTGTCGTACCCTAACCTGTACCCTAAACCGTCCCCGTCCCCTAACCCTAACCCTAACCTTAACCCTAACCCTTACCCGAAGCCTTACCCTCACCCGTCCCCTTATCCTAACCCGTACGCTAACACTAACCCGTACCCTAACACGTACGCTCACCCTAAACCGTTGTCGTACCCTAACCTGTACCCTAAACCGTCCCCGTCCCCTAACCCTAACCCTAACCCTAACACTTTCCCGAAGCCTTACCCTCACCCGTCCCCTAATCCTAACCCGTACGCTAACACTAACCCGTTCCCTAACACGTACGCTCACCCTAAACCGTTGTCGTACCCTAACCTGTACCCTAAACCGTCCCCATCCCCTAACCCTAACCCTAACCCTAACCCTAACCCTTACCCGAAGCCTTACACTCACCCGTCCCCTAATCCTCACCCGTACGCTAACACTAACCCGTACCCTAACACGTACGCCCACCCTAAACCGTTGTCATACCCTAACCTGTACCCTAAACCGTCCCCGTACCCGTCCCCTAACCCTAACCCTAACCCTATCCCTAACCCTTACCCGAAGCCTTACCCTCACCCGTCCCCTAATCCTAACCCGTACGCTAACACTAAACCGTACCCTAACACTTACGCTCAACCTAAACCGTTGTCGTACCCTAACCTGTACCCTAAACCGTCCCCGTCCCCTAACCCTAACCCTAACCCTAACCCTAACCCTAACCCTTACCCGAAGCCTTACACTCACCCGTCCCCTAATCCTAAACCGTACACTAACACTATCCCGTACCCTAACACGTATGCTCACCCTAAACCGTTGACGTACCCTAACCTGTACCCTAAACCGTCCCCGTCCCCTAACCCTAACCCTAACCCTAACCCTAACCCTAACCCTTACCCGAAGCCTTACACTCACCTGTCCCCTTATCCTAACCCGTATGCTAACACTAACCCGTACCCTAACACGTACGCTCACCCTAAACCGTTGTCGTACTCTAAACTGTACCCTAAACCGTCCCCGTCCCCGTCCCCTAACCCTAACCCTAACCCTAACCCTTACCCGAAGCCTTACCCTCACCCGTCCCCTGATCCTAACCCGTACGCAAAAACTAACCCGTACCCTAACACTAACCCGTACCCTAACACGTACGCTCACCCTAAACCGTTGTCGTACCCTAACCTCTACCCTAAACCGTCCCCGTCCCCTAACCCTAACCCTAACCCTAACCCTTACCCGAAGCCTTACCCTCACCCGTCCCCTAATCCTAACCCGTACGCTAACACTAACCCGTTCCCTAACACGTACGCTCACCCTAAACCGTTGTCGTACCCTAACCTGTACCCTAAACCGTCCCCGTCCCCTAACCCTAACCCTAACCCTAACCCTAACCCTAACCCTTACCCGAAGCCTTACACTCACCCGTCCCCTAATCCTCACCCGTACGCTAACACTAACCCGTACCCTAACACGTACGCTCACCCTAAACCGTTGTCGTACCCTAACCTGTACCCTAAACCGTCCCTGTCCCCGCCCCCTAACCCTAACCCTAACCCTAACCCTTACCCGAAGCCTTACCCTCACCCGTCCCCTAATCCTAACCCGTACGCTAACACTAAACCGTACCCTAACAACTAGGCTCACCCTAAACCGTTGACGTACCCTAACCTGTACCCTAAACCGTCCCCGTCCCCTAACCCTAACCCTAACCCTAACCCTAACCCTAACCCTTACCCGAAGCCTTACTCTCACCTGTCCCCTAATCCTAACCCGTACGCTAACACTAACCCGTACCCTAACACGTACGCTCACCCTAAACCGTTGTCGTACCCTAACCTGTACCCTAAACCGTCCCCGTCCCCGTCCCCTAACCCTAACCCTAACCCTAACCCTAACCTTTACCCGAAGCCTTACCCTCACCCGTCCTCTAATCCTAACCCGTACGCTAACACTAACCCGTACCCTAACACGTACGCTCACCCTAAACCGTTGTCGTACCCTAACCTCTACCCTAAACCGTCCCCGTCCCCGTCCCAGTCCCCGTCCCCTAACCCTAAACCTAACCCTTACCCGAAGCCTTACCCTCACCCGTCCCCTAATTCTTACCCGTACGCTAACACTAACACATACCCTAACATGTACGGTCACCCTAAACCGTTGTCGTACCCTAACCTGTACCCTAAACCGTCCCTGTCCCTGTCCCCTCACCCTAACCCTAACCCTAACCCTAACCCTTACCCGAAGCCTTACCCTCACCCGTCCCCTAATCCTAACCCGTACGCTAACACTAACCCGTACCCTAACACGTACGCTAACCCTAAACCGTTGTCGTAGCCTAACCTGTACCCTAAACCGTCCCCGTCCCCTAACCCTAACCCTAAACGTAACCCTAACCCTAACCCTTACCCGAAGCCTTACACTAACCCATCCCCTTATCCTCACCCGTACGCTAACACTAACCCTTACCCTAACACGTACGCTCACCCTAAACCTTTGTCGTAGCCTAACCTGTACCCTAAACCATCCCCGTCCCCTAACCCTAACCCTAACCCTAACACTAAACCTTACCCGAAGCCTTACCCTCACCCGTCCACTAATCCTAACCCGTACGCTAACACTAACCAGTACCCTAACACGTACGCTCACCCTAAACCGTTGTCGTACCCTAACCTGTACCCTAAACCGTCCCCGTCCCCTAACCCTAACCCTAACCCTAACCCTAACCCTAACCCTTACCCGAAGCCTTACCCTCACCCGTCCCCTAATCCTAACCCGTACACTAACACTAACCCGTACCATAACACGTACGCTCACCCTAAACCGTTGACGTACCCTAACCTGTACCCTAAACCGTCCCCGTCCCCTAACCCTAACCCTAATGCTAGCCCTAACCCTAACCCTTACCCGAAGCCTTACACTCACCCGTCCCCTAATCCTAACCCGTACGCTAACACTAAACCGTACCCAAACACGTACGCTCACCCTAAACCGTTGTCGTAGCCTAACCTGTACCCTAAACCGTCCCCGTCCCCATCCCCTAACCCTAACCCTAACCCTAACCCTAACCTTTACCCGAAGCCTTACCTTCACCCGTCACATAATCCTAACCCGTACGCTAACACTAACCCGTACCCTAACACGTACGCTCACCCTAAATCGTTGTCGTACCCTAACCTGTACCCTAAACCGTCCCCGTTCCTAACCCTAACCCTAACCCTAACCCTAAGCCTAACACTTACCCGAAGCCTTACCCTCACCCGTCCCCTAATCCTAACCCGTAAGCTAACACTAACCCGTACCCTAACACGTACGCTCACCCTAAACCGTTGTCGTACCCTAACCTGTACCCTAAACCGTCCCCGTCCCCTAACCCTACCCCTAACCCTAACCCTAACCCTAACCCTTACCCGAAGCCTTACCCTCACCCGTCCCCTTATACTAACCCGTACGCTAACACTAACCCGTACCCTAACACGTACGCTCACCCTAAACCGTTGTCGTACCCTAACCTGTACCCTAAACCCCCGTCCCCGTCCCCGTCCCCTAACCCTAAACCTAACCCTTACCCGAAGCCTTACACTCACTCGTCCCCTAATCCTAACCCGTACGCTAACACTAACCCATACCCTAACATGTACGGTCACCCTAAACCGTTGTCGTACCCTAACCTGTACCCTAAACCGTCCCCGTCCCCTAACCCTAACCCTAACCCTAACTCTAACCCTTACCCGAAGCCTTACCCTCACCCGTCCCCTAATCCTAACCCGTACGCTAACACTAACCCGTACCCTAACACGTACGCTCACCCTAAATCGTTGTCGTACCCTAAACTGTACCCTAAACCGTCCCCATCCCCAAACCCTAACCCTAACCCTAACCCTAACCCTAACACTTACCCGAAGCCTTACCCTCACCAGTCCCCTAATCCTAACCCGTACGCTAACACTAACCCGTACCCTAACACGTACGCTCACCCTAAACCGTTGTCGTACCCTAACCTGTACCCTAAACCGTCCCCGTCCCCTAACCCTAACCCTAACCCCAACCCTAACACTAACCCTTACCCGAAGGCTTACCCTAACCCGTCCCATAATCCTAACCTGTACGCTAACACTAACACGTACCCTAACACGTACCCTCACCCTAAACCGTTGTCATACCCTAACCTGTACCATAAACCGTCCCCGTGCCCATCCCCTAACCCTAACCCTTACCCTAACCCTAACCTTTTCCCGAAGCCTTACCCTCACCCGTCCCCAAATCCTAACCCATACGCTAACACTAACCCGTACACTAACACGTACACTCACCCTAAACCGTTGTCGTAACCTAAGGTGTACCCTAAACCGTCCCCGTCCCCTAAACCTAACCCTAACCATAACCCTAACCCTAACCCTTACCCGAAGCCTTACCCTCACCCGTCCCCTAATCCTAACCCGTACGCTAACACTAACCCGTACCCTAACACGTACTCTCACCCTAAACCGTTGTCGTACCCTAACCTGTACCCTAAACCTTCCCCGTCCCCTAACCCTAACCCTAACCCTAACCCTAACCCTTACCCGAAGCCTTACCCTCACCCGTCCCCTAATCCTAACCCGTACACTAACACTAAACCGTACCCTAACATGTACGCTCACCCTAAACCGTTGACGTACCCTAACCTGTACCCTAAACCGTCCCCGTCCCTAACCCTAACCCTAACCCTAACCCTAACCCTAACCCTTACCCGAAGCCTTACACTCACCCGTCCCCTAATCCTAACCCGTACGCTAACACTAACCCGTACCCTAACACGTACGGTCACCCTAAACCGTTGTCGTACCCTAACCTGTACCCTAAACCGTCCCCGTCCCCGTCCCCTAACCCTAACCCTAACCCTAACCTTAACCCGAAGCCTTACCCTCACCCGTCCCCTAATCCTAACCCGTACGCTAACACTAACCCGTACCCTAACACGTAAGCTCATCCTAAATCGTTGCCGTACCCTAACCTGTACCTTAAACCGCCCCCGTACCCTAACACTAACCCTAACCCTAACCCTAACCCTAACACTTACGCGAAGCCTTACCCTTACCCGTCCCCTAATCCTAACCCGTACGCTAACACTTACCCTTACCCTAACACGTACGCTCACCCTAAACCGTTGTCGTACCCTAACCTGTACCCTAAACCGTCCCCGTCCCCTAACTTTAACCCTAACCCTAACCCTTACCCGAAGCCTTACACTCACCCGTCCCCTTATCCTAACCCGTACGCTAACACTAACCCGTACCCTAACACGTACACTCACCCTAAACCGTTGTCGTACCCTAACCTGTACCCTAAACCGTCCCCTTCCCCTAACCCTTACCCTAACCCTAACCCTAACCCTAACCTTTACCCGAAGCCTTACCCTCACCCGTCCCATAATCCTAACGCGTACGCTAACACTAACCCGTACCCTAACACGTACGCTCACCCTAAATCGTTGTCGTACCCTAACCTGTACCCTAAACCGTCCCCGTAACCTAACCCTAACCCTAACCCTAACCCTAACACTTACCCGAAGCCTTACGCTCACCCGTCCCCTAATCCTAACCCGTACGCTAACACTATCCCGTACCCTAACACGTACGCTCACCCTAAACCGTTGTCGTACCCTAACTTGTACCCTAAACCGTCCCCGTCCCCTAACCCTAACCCTAACACTAACCCTAACCCTAACCCTTACCCGAAGCCTTACCCTCACCCGTCCCCTAATCGTAACCGTACACTAACACTAACCCGTACCCTAACACGTACGCTCACCATAAACCGTTGACGTACCCTAACCTGTACCCTAAACCGTCCCCGTCCCCTAACCCTAACCCTAACCCTAACCCTAACCCTTACCCGAAGCCTTACACTCACCCGTCCCCTAATCCTAACCCGTACGCTAACACTAACCCGTACCCTAACACGTACGCTCACCCTAAACCGTTGTCGTACCCTAACCTGTACCCTAAACCGTCCCCGTCCCCGTCCCCTAACCCTAACCCTAACCCTAACCTTAACCCGAAGCCTTACCCTCACCCGTCCCCTAATCCTAACCCGTACGCTAACACTAACCCGTACCCTAACACGTAAGCTCATCCTAAATCGTTGCCGTACCCTAACCTGTACCTTAAACCGCCCCCGTACCCTAACACTAACCCTAACCCTAACCCTAACCCTAACACTTACGCGAAGCCTTACCCTTACCCGTCCCCTAATCCTAACCCGTACGCTAACACTTACCCTTACCCTAACACGTACGCTCACCCTAAACCGTTGTCGTACCCTAACCTGTACCCTAAACCGTCCCCGTCCCCTAACTTTAACCCTAACCCTAACCCTTACCCGAAGCCTTACACTCACCCGTCCCCTTATCCTAACCCGTACGCTAACACTAACCCGTACCCTAACACGTACACTCACCCTAAACCGTTGTCGTACCCTAACCTGTACCCTAAACCGTCCCCTTCCCCTAACCCTTACCCTAACCCTAACCCTAACCCTAACCTTTACCCGAAGCCTTACCCTCACCCGTCCCATAATCCTAACGCGTACGCTAACACTAACCCGTACCCTAACACGTACGCTCACCCTAAATCGTTGTCGTACCCTAACCTGTACCCTAAACCGTCCCCGTAACCTAACCCTAACCCTAACCCTAACCCTAACACTTACCCGAAGCCTTACGCTCACCCGTCCCCTAATCCTAACCCGTACGCTAACACTATCCCGTACCCTAACACGTACGCTCACCCTAAACCGTTGTCGTACCCTAACTTGTACCCTAAACCGTCCCCGTCCCCTAACCCTAACCCTAACACTAACCCTAACCCTAACCCTTACCCGAAGCCTTACCCTCACCCGTCCCCTAATCGTAACCGTACACTAACACTACCCCGTACCCTAACACGTACGCTCACCATAAACCGTTGACGTACCCTAACCTGTACCCTAAACCGTCCCCGTCCCCTAACCCTAACCCTAACCCTAACCCTAACCCTTACCCGAAGCCTTACACTCACCCGTCCCTTAATCCTAACCCGTACGCTAACACTAACCCGTACCCTAACACGTACGCTCACCCTAAATCGTTGTCGTACCCTAACCTGTACCCTAAACCGTCCCCGTCCCCGTCCCCGAACCCTAACCCTAACCCTAACCCTAACCCTTACCCGAAGCCTTACCCTAACCCGTCCCCTAATCCTAACCCGTACGCTAACTCTAACCCGGACCCTAACACGTACGCTCACCCTAAACCGTTGACGTACCCTAACCTGTACCCTAAACCGTCCCCGTCCCCTAACCCTAACCCTAACCCTAACCCTAACCCTTACCCGAAGCCTTACTCTCACCTGTCCCCTAATCCTAACCCGTACGCTAACACTAACCCGTACCCTAACACATACGCTCACCCTAAACCGTTGTCGTACCCTAACCTGTACCCTAAACCGTCCCCGTCCCCGTCCCCTAACCCTAACCCTAACCCTAACCTTTACCCGAAGCCTTACACTCACCCGTCCTCTAATCCTAACCCGTACGCTAACACTAACCCGTACCCTAACACGTACGCTCACCCTAAACCGTTGACGTACCCTAACCTGTACCCTAAACCGTCCCCGTCCCCTAACCCTAACCCTAACCCTAACCCTAACCCTTACCCGAAGCCTAACTCTCACCTGTCCCCTAATCCTAACCCGTACGCTAACACTAACCCGTACCCTAACACGTACGCTCACCCTAAACCGTTGTCGTACCCTAACCTGTACCCTAAACCGTCCCCGTCCCCTAACCCTAACCCTAACCCTAAACCTAACCCTAACCTTTACCCGAAGCCTTACCCTCACCCGTCCTCTAATCCTAACCCGTACGCTAACACTAACCCGTACCCTAACACGTACGCTCACCCGAAACCGTTGTCGTACCCTAACCTCTACCCTAAACCGTCCCCGTCCCCGTCCCCGTCCCCGTCCCCTAACCCTAAACCTAACCCTTACCCGAAGCCTTACCCTCACCCGTCCCCTAATTCTAACCCGTACGCTAACACTAACCCATACCCTAACATGTACGGTCACCCTAAACCGTTGTCGTACCCTAACCTGTACCCTAAACCGTCCCTGTCCCCGTCCCCTCACCCTAACCCTAACCCTACCCTAACCCTAACCCTTACCCGAAGCCTTACTCTCACCCGTCCCCTAATCCTAACCCGTACGCTAACACTAACCCGTACCCTAACACGTACGCTCACCCTAAACCGTTGTCGTAGCCTAACCTGTACCCTAAACCGTCCCCGTCCCCTAAGCCTAACCCTAACCCTAACCCTAACCCTTACCCGAAGCCTTACCCTCACCCGTCCACTAATCCTAACCCGTACGCTAACACTAACCAGTACCCTAACACGTACGCTCACCTTAAACCGTTGTCGTACCCTAACCTGTACCCTAAACCGTCCCCGTTCCCTAACCCTAACCCTAACCCTAACCCTTACCCGAAGCCTTACCCTCAACCGTCCCCTAATCCTAACCCGTACACTAACACTAACCCGTACCATAACACGTACGCTCACTCTAAAACGTTGACGTACCCTAACCTGTACCCTAAACCGTCCCCGTCCCCTAACCCTAACCCTAATCCTAGCCCTAACCCTAACCCTTACCCGAAGCCTTACACTCACCCGTCCCCTAATCCTAACCCGTACTCTAACACTAACCCGTACCCTAACACGTACGGTCACCCTAAACCGTTGTCGTACCCTAACCTGTACCCTAAACCGTCCCTGTCCCCGTCCCCTAACCCTAACCCTAACCCTAACCTTTACCCGAAGCCTTACCCTCACCCGTCCCATAATCCTAACGCGTACGCTAACACTAACCCGTACCCTAACACGTACGCTCACCCTAAATCGTTGTCGTACCCTAACCTGTACCCTAAACCGTCCCCGTAACCTAACCCTAACCCTAACCCTAACCCTAACCCTAACACTTACCCGAAGCCTTACCCTCACCCGTCCCCTAATCCTAACACGTACGCTAACACTGTCCCGTACCCTAACACGTACGCTCACCCTAAACCGTTGTCGTGCCCTAACTTGTACCCTAAACCGTCCCCGTCCCCTAACCCTAACCCTAACACTAACCCTAACCCTAACCCTTACCCGAAGCCTTACCCTCACCCGTCCCCTAATCGTAACCCGTACACTAACACTAACCCGTACCCTAACACGTACGCTCACCCTAAACCGTTGACGTACCCTAACCTGTACCCTAAACCGTCCCCGTCCCCGTCCCCTAACCCTAACCCTAACCCTAACCCTAACCCTTACCCGAAGCCTTACACTCACCTGTCCCCTAATCCTAACCCGTACGCTAACACTAACCCGTACCCTAACACGTACGCTCACCCTAAACCGTTGTCGTACCCTAACCTGTACCCTAAACCGTCCCCGTCCACGTCCCCTAACCCTAACCCTAACCCTAACCCTAACCCTTACCCAAAGCCTTACCCTCACCTGTCCCCTAATCCTAACCCGTACGCTAACACTAACCCGGACCCTAACACGTACGCTCACCCTAAACCGTTGACGTACCCTAACCTGTACCCTAAACCGTCCCCGTCCCCTAACCCTAACCCTAACCCTAACCCTAACCCTTACCCGAAGCCTTACACTCACCTGTCCCCTAATCCTAACCCGTACGCTAACACTAACCCGTACCCTAACACGTACGCTCACCCTAAACGGTTGTCGTACCCTAAACTGTACCCCAAACCGTCCCCGTCCCCATCCCCTAACCCTAACCCTAACCCTAACCCTAACCCTAACCTTTACCCGAAGCCTTACCCTCACCCGTCCCCAAATCCTAACCCGTACGCTAACACTAACCCGTACCCTAACACTTACGCTCAACCTAAACCGTTGTCGTACCCTAACCTCTAACCTAAACCGTCCCCGTCCCCGTCCCCTAACCCTAAACCTAACCCTTACCCGAAGCCTTACACTCACCCGTCCCCTAATCCTAACCCGTACACTAAAACTAACCCGTACCCTAACACGTACGCTCACCCTAAACCTTTGTCGTACCCTAACCTGTACCCTAAACCGTCCCCGTCCCCTAACCCTAACCCTAACCCTAACCCTAACCCTAACCCTTACCCGAAGCCTTACACTCACCTGTCCCCTAATCCTAACCCGTACGCTAACACTAACCCGTACCCTAACACGTACGCTCACCCTAAACCGTTGTCGTACCCTCACCTGTACCCTAAACCGTCCCCGTCCCGGTCCGCTAACCCTAACCCTAACCCTAACCCTAAACTTTACCCGAAGCCTTACCCTCACCCGTCCCCTAATCCTAACCCGTACGCTAACACTAACCCGTACCCTAACACGTACGCTCAACCTAAATCGTTGTCGTACCCTAACCTGTACCCTAAACCGCCCCCGTAACCTAACCCTAAACCTAACCCTAACCCTAACACTTACCCGAAGCCTTACCCTCACCCGTCCCCTAATCCTAACCCGTACGCTAACACTAACCCGTAACCTAACACGTACGCTCACCCTAAACCGTTGTCGTACCCTAACCTGTACCCTAATCCGTCCCCGTCCCCTAACCCTAACCCTAACCCTAATCCTAACCCTAACCCTTCCCCGAAGCCTTACCCTCACCCGTCCCCTTATCCTAACCCGTACGCTAACACTAACCCGTACCCTAACACGTACGCTCACCCAAAACCGTTGTCGTACCCTAACCTGTACCCTAAACCGTCCCCGTCCCCTAACCCTAACCATAACCCTAACCCTTAACCGAAGCCTTACCCTCACCCGTCCCCTAATCCTAACCCGTACGCTAACACTAACCCGTTCCATAACACATATGCTCACCCTAAGCCGTTGTCGTACCCTAATCTTTACCCTAAACCGTCCCCGTCCCCTAACCCTAACCCTAACCCTAACCCTAACCCTAACCCTTACCCAAAGCCTTACACTCACCCGTCCCCTAATCCTAACCCGTACACTAACACTAACCCGTACCCTAACACGTACGCTCACCCTAAACCGTTGACGTACCCTAAACTGTACCCTAAACCGTCCCCGTCCCCTAACCCTAACCCTAAACCTAACGCTAACCCTAACCCTTACCCGAAGCCTTACACTCACCTGTCCCCTAATCCTAACCCGTACGCTAACACTAACCCGTACCCTAACACGTACGCTCACCCTAAACCGTTGTCGTACCCTAACCTGTACCCTAAACCGTCCCCGTCCCCGTCCCCTAACCCTAACCCTAACCCTAACCCTAACCCTTACCCGAAGCCTTACCCTCACCTGTCCCCTAATCCTAACCCGTACGCTAACACTAACCCGGACCCTAACACGTACGCTCACCCTAAACAGTTGACGCACCCTAACCTGTACCCTAAACCGTCCCCGTCCCCTAACCCTAACCCTAACCCTAACCCTAACCCTAACCCTTACCCGAAGCCTTACACTCACCTGTCCCCTAATCCTAACCCGTACGCTAACACTAACCCGTACCCTAACACGTACGCTCACCCTAAACAGTTGTCGTACCCTAAACTGTACCCTAAACCGTCCCCGTCCCCATCCCCTATCCCTAACCCTAACCCTAACCCTAACCTTTACCCGAAGCCTTACCCTCACCCGTCCCCAAATCCTAACCCGTACGCTAACACTAACCCGTACCCTAACACGTACGCTCACCCTAAACCGTTGTCGTACCATAACCTGTACCCTAAAACGTCCCCGTCCCCGTCACCTAACCCTAAACCTAACCCTAACCCTAACCCTTACCCGAAGCCTTACCCTCACCTGTCCCCTAATCCTAACCCGTACGCTAACACTAACCCGGACCCTAACACGTACGCTCACCCTAAACCGTTGACGTACCCTAACCTGTACCCTAAACCGTCCCCGTCCCCTAACCCTAACCCTAACCCTAACCCTAACCCTAACCCTTACCCGAAGCCTTACACTCACCTGTCCCCTAATCCTAACCCGTACGCTAACACTAACCCGTACCCTAACACGTACGCTCACCCTAAACGGTTGTCGTACCCTAAACTGTACCCTAAACCGTCCCCGTCCCCATCCCCATCCCCTAACCCTAACCCTAACCCTAACCTTTACCCGAAGCCTTACCCTCACCCGTCCCCAAATCCTAACCCGTACGCTAACACTAACCCGTACCCTAACACTTACGCTCAACCTAAACCGTTGTCGTACCCTAACCTCTAACCTAAACCGTCCCCGTCCCCGTCCCCTAAACCTAAACCTAACCCTTACCCGAAGCCTTACACTCACCCGTCCCCTAATCCTAACCCGTACACTAACACTAACCCGTACCCTAACACGTACGCTCACCCTAAACCTTTGTCGTACCCTAACCTCTACCCTAAACCGTCCCCGTCCCCTAACCCTAACCCTAACCCTAACCCTAACCCTAACCCTTACCCGAAGCCTTACACTCACCTGTCCCCTAATCCTAACCCGTACGCTAACACTAACCCGTACCCTAACACGTACGCTCACCCTAAACCGTTGTCGTACCCTAAACTGTACCCTAAACCGTCCCCGTCCCCGTCCCCGTCCCCGTCCCCTAACCCTAAACCTAACCCTTACCCGAAGCCTTACCCTCACCCGTCCCCTAATCCTAACCCGTACGCTAACACTAACCCATATCCTAAAATGTACGGTCACCCTAAACCGTTGTCGTACCCTAACCTGTACCCTAAACCGTCCCTGTCCCCGTCCCCTAACCCTAACCCTAACCCTAACCCTAACCCTAAAGCTTACCCAAAGCCTTACCCTCACCCGTCCCCTAATCCTAACCCGTACGCTAACACTAACCCGTACCCTAACACGTACGCTCACCCTAAACCGTTGTCGTAGCCTAACCTGTACCCTAAACCGTCCCCGTCCCCTAACCCTAACCCTAACCCTAAACCTAACCCTTACCCGAAGCTTTACCCTCACCCGTCCCCTAATCCTAACCCGTACGCTAACACTAACCCGTACCCTAACACGTACGCTCACCCTAAATCGTTGTCGTACCCTAACCTGTACCCTACACCGCCCCGTACCCTAACCCTAACCCTAACCCTAACCCTAACACTTACCCGAAGCCTTACCCTCAACCGTCCCCTAATCCTAACCCGTACGCTAACACTAACCCGTACCCTAACACGTACGCTCACCCTAAACCGTTGTCGTACTGTAACCTGTACCCTAAACCGTCCCCGTCCCCTAACCCTAACCCTAACCCTAACCCTAACCCTTACCCGAAGCCTTACCCTAACCCGTCCCCTAATCCTAACCCTTACGCTAACACTAACCCGTACCCTAACACGTACCCTCACCCTAAACCGTTTTCGTACTCTAACCTGTACCCTAAACCGTCCCCGTGCCCGTCCCCTAACCCTAACCCTTACCCTAACCCTAACCCTTTCCCGAAGCCTTACACTCACCCGTCCCCTAATCCTAACCCGTACGCTAACACTAACCCGTACCCTAACACGTACGCTCACCCTAAACCGTTGTCGTACCCTAACCTGTACCCTAAACCGTCCCCGTCCCCTAACCCTAACCCTAACCCTAACCCTAACCCTAACCCTAACCCTTACACGAAGCCTAACCCTCACCCGTCCCCTAATCCTAACCCGTACACTAACACTAACCCGTACCCTAACACGTACGCTCACCCTAAACCGTTGACGTACCCTAACCTGTACCCTAAACCGTCCCCGTCCCCTAACCCTAACCCTAACCCTAACCCTAACCCTAACCCTTACCCGAAGCCTTACACTCACCCGTCCCCTAATCCTAACCCGTACGCTAACACTAACCCGTACCCTAACACGTACGCTCACCCTAAACCGTTGTCGTACCCTCACCTGTACCCTAAACCGTCCCCGTCCCGGTCCGCTAACCCTAACCCTAACCCTAACCCTAAACTTTACCCGAAGCCTTACCCTCACCCGTCCCCAAATCCTAACCCGTACGCTAACACTAACCCGTACCCTAACACTTACGCTCAACCTAAACCGTTGTCGTACCCTAACCTCTAACCTAAACCGTCCCCGTCCCCGTCCCCTAAACCTAAACCTAACCCTTACCCGAAGCCTTACACTCACCCGTCCCCTAATCCTAACCCGTACACTAACACTAACCCGTACCCTAACACGTACGCTCACCCTAAACCTTTGTCGTACCCTAACCTGTACCCTAAACCGTCCCCGTCCCCTAACCCTAACCCTAACCCTAACCCTAACCCTAACCCTTACCCGAAGCCTTACACTCACCTGTCCCCTAATCCTAACCCGTACGCTAACACTAACCCGTACCCTAACACGTACGCTCACCCTAAACCGTTGTCGTACCCTAAACTGTACCCTAAACCGTCCCCGTCCCCGTCCCCGTCCCCGTCCCCTAACCCTAAACCTAACCCTTACCCGAAGCCTTACCCTCACCCGTCCCCTAATCCTAACCCGTACGCTAACACTAACCCATATCCTAAAATGTACGGTCACCCTAAACCGTTGTCGTACCCTAACCTGTACCCTAAACCGTCCCTGTCCCCGTCCCCTAACCCTAACCCTAACCCTAACCCTAACCCTAAAGCTTACCCGAAGCCTTACCCTCACCCGTCCCCTAATCCTAACCCGTACGCTAACACTAACCCGTACCCTAACACGTACGCTCACCCTAAACCGTTGTCGTAGCCTAACCTGTACCCTAAACCGTCCCCGTCCCCTAACCCTAACCCTAACCCTAAACCTAACCCTTACCCGAAGCTTTACCCTCACCCGTCCCCTAATCCTAACCCGTACGCTAACACTAACCCGTACCCTAACACGTACGCTCACCCTAAATCGTTGTCGTACCCTAACCTGTACCCTACACCGCCCCGTACCCTAACCCTAACCCTAACCCTAACCCTAACACTTACCCGAAGCCTTACCCTCAACCGTCCCCTAATCCTAACCCGTACGCTAACACTAACCCGTACCCTAACACGTACGCTCACCCTAAACCGTTGTCGTACTGTAACCTGTACCCTAAACCGTCCCCGTCCCCTAACCCTAACCCTAACCCTAACCCTAACCCTTACCCGAAGCCTTACCCTAACCCGTCCCCTAATCCTAACCCTTACGCTAACACTAACCCGTACCCTAACACGTACCCTCACCCTAAACCGTTTTCGTACTCTAACCTGTACCCTAAACCGTCCCCGTGCCCGTCCCCTAACCCTAACCCTTACCCTAACCCTAGCCCTTTCCCGAAGCCTTACCCTCACCCGTCCCCTAATCCTAACCCGTACGCTAACACTAACCCGTACCCTAACACGTACGCTCACCCTAAACCGTTGTCGTAACCTAAGCTGTACCCTAAACCGTCCCCGTCCCCTAAACCTAACCCTAACCCTAACCCTAACCCTTACCCGAAGCCTTACACTCACCCGTCCCCTAATCCTAACCCGTACGCTAACACTAACCCGTACCCTAACACGTACGCTCACCCTAAACCGTTGTCGTACCCTAACCTGTACCCTAAACCGTCCCCGTCCCCTAACCCTAACCCTAACCCTAACCCTAACCCTAACCCTAACCCTTACCCGAAGCCTTACCCTCACCCGTCCCCTAATCCTAACCCGTACACTAAAACTAACCCGTACCCTAACACGTACGCTCACCCTAAACCGTTGACGTACCCTAACCTGTACCCTAAACCGTCCCCGTCCCCTAACCCTAACCCTAACCCTAACCCTAACCCTAACCCTTACCCGAAGCCTTACACTCACCCGTCCCCTAATCCTAACCCGTACGCTAACACTAACCCGTACCCTAACACGTACGCTCACCCTAAACCGTTGTCGTACCCTCACCTGTACCCTAAACCGTCCCCGTCCCGGTCCGCTAACCCTAACCCTAACCCTAACCCTAAACTTTACCCGAAGCCTTACCCTCACCCGTCCCCTAATCCTAACCCGTACGCTAACACTAACCCGTACCCTAACACGTACGCTCACCCTAAATCGTTGTCGTACCCTAACCTGTACCCTAAACCGCCCCCGTAACCTAACCCTAAACCTAACCCTAACCCTAACACTTACCCGAAGCCTTACCCTCACCCGTCCCCTAATCCTAACCCGTACGCTAACACTAACCCGTAACCTAACACGTACGCTCACCCTAAACCGTTGTCGTACCCTAACCTGTACCCTAATCCGTCCCCGTCCCCTAACCCTAACCCTAACCCTAATCCTAACCCTAACCCTTCCCCGAAGCCTTACCCTCACCCGTCCCCTTATCCTAACCCGTACGCTAACACTAACCCATACCCTAACACGTACGCTCACCCTAAACCGTTGTCGTACCCTAACCTGTACCCTAAACCGTCCCCGTCCCCTAACCCTAACCATAACCCTAACCCTTAACCGAAGCCTTACCCTCACCCGTCCCCTAATCCTAACCCGTACGCTAACACTAACCCGTTCCATAACACATATGCTCACCCTAAGCCGTTGTCGTACCCTAATCTTTACCCTAAACCGTCCCCGTCCCCTAACCCTAACCCTAACCCTAACCCTAACCCTTACCCAAAGCCTTACACTCACCCGTCCCCTAATCCTAACCCGTACACTAACACTAACCCGTACCCTAACACGTACGCTCACCCTAAACCGTTGACGTACCCTAAACTGTACCCTAAACCGTCCCCGTCCCCTAACCCTAACCCTAAACCTAACGCTAACCCTAACCCTTACCCGAAGCCTTACACTCACCTGTCCCCTAATCCTAACCCGTACGCTAACACTAACCCGTACCCTAACACGTACGCTCACCCTAAACCGTTGTCGTACCCTAACCTGTACCCTAAACCGTCCCCGTCCCCGTCCCCTAACCCTAACCCTAACCCTAACCCTAACCCTTACCCGAAGCCTTACCCTCACCTGTCCCCTAATCCTAACCCGTACGATAACACTAACCCGGACCCTAACACGTACGCTCACCCTAAACAGTTGACGCACCCTAACCTGTACCCTAAACCGTCCCCGTCCCCTAACCCTAACCCTAACCCTAACCCTAACCCTAACCCTTACCCGAAGCCTTACACTCACCTGTCCCCTAATCCTAACCCGTACGCTAACACTAACCCGTACCCTAACACGTACGCTCACCCTAAACAGTTGTCGTACCCTAAACTGTACCCTAAACCGTCCCCGTCCCCATCCCCTATCCCTAACCCTAACCCTAACCCTAACCTTTACCCGAAGCCTTACCCTCACCCGTCCCCAAATCCTAACCCGTACGCTAACACTAACCCGTACCCTAACACGTACGCTCACCCTAAACCGTTGTCGTACCATAACCTGTACCCTAAAACGTCCCCGTCCCCGTCCCCTAACCCTAACCCTAACCCTAACCCTAACCCTTACCCGAAGCCTTACCCTCACCTGTCCCCTAATCCTAACCCGTACGCTAACACTAACCCGGACCCTAACACGTACGCTCACCCTAAACCGTTGACGTACCCTAACCTGTACCCTAAACCGTCCCCGTCCCCTAACCCTAACCCTAACCCTAACCCTAACCCTAACCCTTACCCGAAGCCTTACACTCACCTGTCCCCTAATCCTAACCCGTACGCTAACACTAACCCGTACCCTAACACGTACGCTCACCCTAAACGGTTGTCGTACCCTAAACTGTACCCTAAACCGTCCCCGTCCCCATCCCCATCCCCTAACCCTAACCCTAACCCTAACCTTTACCCGAAGCCTTACCCTCACCCGTCCCCAAATCCTAACCCGTACGCTAACACTAACCCGTACCCTAACACTTACGCTCAACCTAAACCGTTGTCGTACCCTAACCTCTAACCTAAACCGTCCCCGTCCCCGTCCCCTAAACCTAAACCTAACCCTTACCCGAAGCCTTACACTCACCCGTCCCCTAATCCTAACCCGTACACTAACACTAACCCGTACCCTAACACGTACGCTCACCCTAAACCTTTGTCGTACCCTAACCTCTACCCTAAACCGTCCCCGTCCCCTAACCCTAACCCTAACCCTAACCCTAACCCTAACCCTTACCCGAAGCCTTACACTCACCTTTCCCCTAATCCTAACCCGTACGCTAACACTAACCCGTACCCTAACACGTACGCTCACCCTAAACCGTTGTCGTACCCTAAACTGTACCCTAAACCGTCCCCGTCCCCGTCCCCGTCCCCGTCCCCTAACCCTAAACCTAACCCTTACCCGAAGCCTTACCCTCACCCGTCCCCTAATCCTAACCCGTACGCTAACACTAACCCATATCCTAAAATGTACGGTCACCCTAAACCGTTGTCGTACCCTAACCTGTACCCTAAACCGTCCCTGTCCCCGTCCCCTAACCCTAACCCTAACCCTAACCCTAACCCTAAAGCTTACCCGAAGCCTTACCCTCACCCGTCCCCTAATCCTAACCCGTACGCTAACACTAACCCGTACCCTAACACGTACGCTCACCCTAAACCGTTGTCGTAGCCTAACCTGTACCCTAAACCATCCCCGTCCCCTAACCCTAACCCTAACCCTAAACCTAACCCTTACCCGAAGCTTTACCCTCACCCGTCCCCTAATCCTAACCCGTACGCTAACACTAACCCGTACCCTAACACGTACGCTCACCCTAAATCGTTGTCGTACCCTAACCTGTACCCTACACCGCCCCGTACCCTAACCCTAACCCTAACCCTAACCCTAACACTTACCCGAAGCCTTACCCTCAACCGTCCCCTAATCCTAACCCGTACGCTAACACTAACCCGTACCCTAACACGTACGCTCACCCTAAACCGTTGTCGTACTGTAACCTGTACCCTAAACCGTCCCCGTCCCCTAACCCTAACCCTAACCCTAACCCTAACCCTTACCCGAAGCCTTACCCTAACCCGTCCCCTAATCCTAACCCTTACGCTAACACTAACCCGTACCCTAACACGTACCCTCACCCTAAACCGTTTTCGTACTCTAACCTGTACCCTAAACCGTCCCCGTGCCCGTCCCCTAACCCTAACCCTTACCCTAACCCTAACCCTTTCCCGAAGCCTTACCCTCACCCGTCCCCTAATCCTAACCCGTACGCTAACACTAACCCGTACCCTAACACGTACGCTCACCCTAAACCGTTGTCGTAACCTAAGCTGTACCCTAAACCGTCCCCGTCCCCTAAACCTAACCCTAACCCTAACCCTAACCCTTACCCGAAGCCTTACACTCACCCGTCCCCTAATCCTAACCCGTACGCTAACACTAACCCGTACCCTAACACGTACGCTCACCCTAAACCGTTGTCGTACCCTAACCTGTACCCTAAACCGTCCCCGTCCCCTAACCCTAACCCTAACCCTAACCCTAACCCTAACCCTAACCCTTACACGAAGCCTAACCCTCACCCGTCCCCTAATCCTAACCCGTACACTAACACTAACCCGTACCCTAACACGTACGCTCACCCTAAACCGTTGACGTACCCTAACCTGTACCCTAAACCGTCCCCGTCCCCTAACCCTAACCCTAACCCTAACCCTAACCCTAACCCTTACCCGAAGCCTTACACTCACCCGTCCCCTAATCCTAACCCGTACGCTAACACTAACCCGTACCCTAACACGTACGCTCACCCTAAACCGTTGTCGTACCCTCACCTGTACCCTAAACCGTCCCCGTCCCGGTCCGCTAACCCTAACCCTAACCCTAACCCTAAACTTTACCCGAAGCCTTACCCTCACCCGTCCCCTAATCCTAACCCTTACGCTAACACTAACCCGTACCCTAACACGTACGCTCACCCTAAATCGTTGTCGTACCCTAACCTGTACCCTAAACCGCCCCCGTAACCTAACCCTAAACCTAACCCTAACCCTAACACTTACCCGAAGCCTTACCCTCACCCGTCCCCTAATCCTAACCCGTACGCTAACACTAACCGTAACCTAACACGTACGCTCACCCTAAACCGTTGTCGTACCCTAACCTGTACCCTAATCCGTCCCCGTCCCCTAACCCTAACCCTAACCCTAATCCTAACCCTAACCCTTCCCCGAAGCCTTACCCTCACCCGTCCCCTTATCCTAACCAGTACGCTAACACTAACCCGTACCCTAACACGTACGCTCACCCTAAACCGTTGTCGTACCCTAACCTGTACCCTAAACCGTCCCCGTCCCATAACCCTAACCATAACCCTAACCCTTAACCGAAGCCTTACCCTCACCCGTCCCCTAATCCTAACCCGTACGCTAACACTAACCCGTTCCATAACACATACGCTCACCCTAAGCCGTTGTCGTACCCTAATCTTTACCCTAAACCGTCCCCGTCCCCTAACCCTAACCCTAACCCTAACCCTAACCCTAACCCTTACCCAAAGCCTTACACTCACCCGTCCCCTAATCCTAACCCGTACACTAACACTAACCCGTACCCTAACACGTACGCTCACCCTAAACCGTTGACCTACCCTAAACTGTACCCTAAACCGTCCCCGTCCCCTAACCCTAACCCTAACCCTAACCCTAACCCTAACCCTTACCCGAAGCCTTACACTCACCTGTCCCCTAATCCTAACCCGTACGCTAACACTAACCCGTACCCTAACACGTACGCTCACCCTAAACAGTTGTCGTACCCTAAACTGTACCCTAAACCGTCCCCGTCCCCATCCCCTATCCCTAACCCTAACCCTAACCCTAACCTTTACCCGAAGCCTTACCCTCACCCGTCCCCAAATCCTAACCCGTACGCTAACACTAACCCGTACCCTAACACTTACGCTCAACCTAAACCGTTGTCGTACCCTAACCTCTAACCTAAACCGTCCCCGTCCCCGTCCCCTAAACCTAAACCTAACCCTTACCCGAAGCCTTACACTCACCCGTCCCCTAATCCTAACCCGTACACTAACACTAACCCGTACCCTAACACGTACGCTCACCCTAAATCTTTGTCGTACCCTAACCTGTACCCTAAACCGTCCCCGTCCCCTAACCCTAACCCTAACCCTAACCCTTACCCGAAGCCTTACACTCACCTGTCCCCTAATCCTAACACGTACGCTAACACTAACCCGTACCCTAACACGTACGCTCACCCTAAACCGTTGTCGTACCCTAAACTGTACCCTAAACCGTCCCCGTCTCCGTCCCCGTCCTCGTCCCCTAACCCTAAACCTAACCCTTACCCGAAGCCTTACCCTCACCCGTCCCCTAATCCTAACCCGTACGCTAACACTAACCCATATCCTAAAATGTACGGTCACCCTAAACCGTTGTCGTACCCTAACCTGTACCCTAAACCGTCCCTGTCCCCGTCCCCTAACCCTAACCCTAACCCTAACCCTAACCCTAAAGCTTACCCGAAGCCTTACCCTCACCCGTCCCCTAATCCTAACCCGTACGCTAACACTAACCCGTACCCTAACACATACGCTCACCCTAAACCGTTGTCGTAGCCTAACCTGTACCCTAAACCGTCCCCGTCCCCTAACCCTAACCCTAACCCTAACCCTAACCCTTACCCGAAGCCTTACCCTCACCCGTCCCCTAATCCTAACCCGTACGCTAACACTAACCCGTACCCTAACACGTACGCTCACCCTAAATCGTTGTCGTACCCTAACCTGTACCCTAAACCGCCCCGTACCCTAACCCTAACCCTAACCCTAACCCTAACACTTACCCGAAGCCTTACCCTCAACCGTCCCCTAATCCTAACCCGTACGCTAACACTAACCCGTACCCTAACACGTACGCTCACCCTAAACCGTTGTCGTACTCTAAACTGTACCCTAAACCGTCCCCGTCACCTAACCCTAACCCTAACCCTAACCCTAACCCTAACCCTTACCCGAAGCCTTACCCTAACCCGTCCCCTAATCCTAACCCTTACGCTAACACTAACCCGTACCCTAACACGTACGCTCACCCTAAACGGTTGACGTACCCTAACCTGTACCCTAAACCGTCCCCGTCCCCTAACCCTAACCCTAACCCTTACCCGAAGCCTTACACTCACCCGTCCCCTAATCCTAACCCGTACCCTAACACTAACCCGTACCCTAACACGTACGCTCACCCTAAACCGTTGTCGTACCCTAACCTGTACCCTAAACCGTCCCCATCCCGGTCCGCTAACCCTAACCCTAACCCTAACCCTAACCTTTACCCGAAGACTTACCCTCACCCGTCCCCTAATCCTAACCCGTACGCTAACACTAACGCGTACCCTAACACGTACTCTCACCTTAAATCGTTGTCGTACCCTAACCTGTACCCTAAACCGTCCCCGTCCCCTAACCCTAACCATAACCCTAACCCTTACCCGAAGCCTTACCGTCACCCGTCCCCTAATCCTAACCCGTACGCTAACACTAACCCGTTCCCTAACACATACGCTCACCCCTAGCCGTTGTCGTACACTAATCTGTACCCTAAACCGTCCCCGTCCCCTAACCCTAACCCTAACTCTAACCCTAACCCTAACCCTTACCCAAAGCCTTACACTCACCCGTCCCCTAATCCTAACCCGTACACTAACACTAACCCGTACCCTAACACGTACGCTCACCCTAAACCGTTGACGTACCCTAACCTGTACCCTAAACCGTCCCCGTCCCCTAACCCTAACCCTAAACCTAACGCTAACCCTAACCCTTACCCGAAGCCTTACACTCACCTGTCCCCTAATCCTAAACCGTACGCTAACACTAACCCGTACCCTAACACGTACGCTCACCCTAAACGGTTGTCGTACCTTAAACTGTACCCTAAACCGTCCCCGTCCCCGTCCCCTAACCCTAACCCTAACCCTAACCCTATCCTTTACCCGAAGCCTTACCCTCACCCGTCCCCTAATCCTAACCCGTACGCTAACACTAACCCGTACCCTAACACGTACGCTCACCCAAAACCGTTGTCGTACCCTAACCTCTACCCTAAACCGTCCCCGTCCCCGTCCCCGTCCCC
This sequence comes from Delphinapterus leucas, assembly GCF_059928025.1. NCBI lineage: Eukaryota > Metazoa > Chordata > Mammalia > Artiodactyla > Monodontidae > Delphinapterus > Delphinapterus leucas. Next base: position 562,863 of record NW_028322284.1, read on the forward strand.
GTCACCTAACCCTAAACCTAACCCTTACCCGAAGCCTTACCCTCACCCGTCCCCTAATCCTAACTTGTACGCTAACACTAGCCCATACCCTAACATGTACAGTCACCCTAAACCGTTGTCGTACCCTAACCTGTACCCTAAACCGTCCCCGTCCCCTAACCCTAACCCTAACTCTAACCCTAACCCTTACCCGAAGCCTTACCCTCACCCGTCCACTAATCCTAACCCGTACGCTAACACTAACCCGTACCCTAACACGTACGCTCACCCTAAATCGTTGCCGTACACTAACCTGTACCCTAAACCGTCCCCGTACCCTAACCCTAACCCTAACCCTAACCCTAACCCTAACACTTACCCGAAGCCTTACCCTCACCCGTCCCGTAATCCTAACCCGTACGCTAACACTAACCCGTACCCTAACACGTACGCTCACCCTAAACCGTTGTCGTACCCTAACCTGTACCCTAAAACGTCCCCGTCCCCTAACCCTAACCCTAACCCTAACCTTAACCCTTACCCGAAGCCTTACCCTAACCCGTCCCCTAATCCTAACTCGTACGCTAACACTAATACGTACCCTAACACGTACCCTCACCCTAAATCGTTGTCGTACCCTAACCTGTACCCTAAACCGTCCCCGTGCCCGTACCCTAACCCTAACCCTTACCCTAACCCTAAACGTTTCCCGAAGCCTTACCCTCACCCGTCCCCTAATCCTAACCCGTACGGTAACACTAACCCGTACCCTAACACGTAAGCTCACCCTAAATTTTTGTCGTACCCTAACCTGTACCTTAAACCGCCCCCGTACCCTAACCCTAACCCTAACCCTAACCCTAAACCTAACACTTACGCGAAGCCTTACCCTTACCCGTCCCCTAATCCTAACCCGTACGCTAACACTAACCCGTACCCTAACACGTACGCTCACCCTAAACCGTTGTCGTACCCTAAACTGTACCCTAAACCGTCCCCGTCCCCTAACCCTAACCCTAACCCTAACCCTTACCCGGAGCCTTACCCTCACCCGTCCCCTTATCCTAACCCGTACGCTAACACTAACCCGTACCCTAACACGTACGCTCACCTTAAATCGTTGTCGTACCCTAACCTGTACCCTAAACCGTCCCCGTCCCCTAACCCTAACCCTAACCCTAACCCTAACATTTACCCGAAGCCTTACCCTCACCCGTCCCATAATCCTAACCCGTACGCTAACACTAACCCGTACCCTAACACGTACGCTCACCCTAAACCGTTGTCGTAACCTAACCTGTACCCTAAACCGTCCCCGTCCCCTAACCCTAACCCTAACCGTAACCCTAACCCTAACCCCTACCCGAAGCCTTACCCTCACCAGTCCCCTTATCCTAACCCGTACGCTAACACTAACCCGTACCCTAACACGTACGCTCAACCTAAACCGTTGTCGTACCCTAACCTGTACCCTAAACCGTCCCCTTCCCCTATCCCTAACCCTAACCCTAACACTTACCGGAAGCCTTACACTCACCCGTCCCCTAATCCTAACCCGTACGCTAACACTAACCCGTACCCTAACACGTAGGCTCACCCTAAACCGTTGTCGTACCCTAACCTGTACCCTAAACCGTCCCCGTCCCCTAACCCTAACCCTAACCCTAACCCTAACCCTAACCCTAACCCTTACCCGAAGCCTTACCCTCACCCGTCCCCTAATCCTAACCCGTACACTAACACTAACCCGTACCCTAACACGTACGCTCACCCTAAACGGTTGACGTACCCTAACCTGTACCCTAAACCGTCCCCGTCCCCTAACCCTAACCCTAACCCTAACCCTAACCCTAACCCTTACCCGAAGCCTTACACTCACCCGTCCCCTAATCCTAACCCGTACGCTAACACTAACCCGTACCCTAACACGTACGCTCACCCTAAACCGTTGTCGTACCCTAACCTGTACCCTAAACCGTCCCCGTCCCGGTCCGATAACCCTAACCCTAACCCTAACCCTAACCTTTACCCGAAGACTTACCCTCACCCGTCCCCTAATCCTAACCCGTACGCTAACACTAACCCGTACCCTAACACGTACGCTCACCCTAAATCGTTGTCGTACCCTAACCTGTACCCTAAACCGCCCCCGTAACCTAACCCTAAACCTAACCCTAACCCAAACCCTAACACTTACCCGAAGCCTTACCCTCACACGTCCCCTAATCCTAACCCGTACGCTAACACTAACCCGTAACCTAACACGTACGCTCACCCTAAACCGTTGTCGTACCCTAACGTGTACCCTAAACCGTCCCCGTCCCCTAACCCTAACCCTAACCCTAATCCTAACCCTAAACCTTCCCCGAAGCCTTACCCTCACCCGTCCCCTTATCCTAACCCGTACGCTAACACTAACCCGTACCCTAAAACGTACGCTCACCCTAAACCGTTGTCGTACCCTAACCTGTACCCTAAACCGTCCCGTCCCCTAACCCTAACCATAACCCTAACCCTTACCCGAAGCCTTACCCTCACCCGTCCCCTAATCCTAACCCGTACACTAACACTAACACGTTCCCTAACACATACGCTCACCCTAAGCCGTTGTCGTACCCTAATCTGTACCCTAAACCGTCCCCGTCCCCTAACCCTAACCCTAACCCTAACCCTAACCCTAACACTTACCCTAAGCCTTACACTCACCCGTCCCCTAATCCTAACCCGTGCACTAACACTAACCCGTACCCTAACACGTACGCTCACCCTAAACCGTTGACGTACCCTAACCTGTACCCTAAACCGTCCCCGTCCCCTAACCCTAACCCTAAACCTATCGCTAACCCTAACCCTTACCCGAAGCCTTACACTCACCTGTCCCCTAATCCTAAACCGTACGCTAACACTAACCCGTACCCTAACACGTACTCTCACCCTAAACGGTTGTCGTACCCTAAACTGTACCCTAAACCGTCCCTGTCCCTGTCCCCTAACCCTAACCCTAACCCTAACCCTATCCTTTACCCGAAGCCTTACCCTCACCCGTCCCCTAATCCTAACCCGTACGCTAACACTAACCCGTACCCTAACACGTACGCTCACCCAAAACCGTTGTCGTACCCTAACCTCTACCCTAAACCGTCCCCGTCCCCGTCCCCGTCCCCGTCACCTAACCCTAAACCTAACCCTTACCCGAAGCCTTACCCTCACCCGTCCCCTAATCCTAACCTGTACGCTAACACTAGCCCATACCCTAACATGTACAGTCACCCTAAACCGTTTTCATACCCTAACCTGTACCCTAAACCGTCCCCGTCCCCTAACCCTAACCCTAACTCTAACCCTAACCCTTACCCGAAGCCTTACCCTCACCCGTCCCCTAATCCTAACCCGTACGCTAACACTAACCCGTACCCTAACACGTACGCTCACCCTAAATCGTTGCCGTACACTAACCTGTACCCTAAACCGTCCCCGTACCCTAACCCTAACCCTAACCCTAACCCTAACCCTAACACTTACCCGAAGCCTTACCCTCACCCGTCCCGTAATCCTAACCCGTACGCTAACACTAACCCGTACCCTAACACGTACGCTCATCCTAAACCGTTGTCGTACCCTAACCTGTACCCTAAAACGTCCCCGTCCCCTAACCCTAACCCTAACCCTAACCCTAACCCTTACCCGAAGCCTTACCCTCACCCGTCCCCTAATCCTAACCCATACGCTAACACTAATACGTACCCTAACACGTACCCTCACCCTAAATCGTTGTCGTACCCTAACCTGTACCCTAAACCGTCCCCGTGCCCGTACCCTAACCCTAACCCTTACCCTAACCCTAACCGTTTCCCGAAGCCTTACCCTCACCCGTCCCCTAATCCTAACCCGTACGCTAACACTAACCCGTACCCTAACACGTAAGCTCACCCTAAATCTTTGTCGTACCCTAACCTGTACCTTAAACCGCCCCCGTACCCTAACCCTAACCCTAACCCTAACCCTAAACCTAACACTTACGCGAAGCCTTACCCTTACCCGTCCCCTAATCCTAACCCGTACGCTAACACTAACCCGTACCCTAACACGTACGCTCACCCTAAACCGTTGTCGTACCCTAAACTGTACCCTAAACCGTCCCCGTCCCCTAACCCTAACCCTAACCCTAACCCTTACCCGAAGCCTTACCCTCACCCGTCCCCTTATCCTAACCCGTACGCTAACACTAACCCGTACCCTAACACGTACGCTCACCTTAAACCGTTGTCGTAACCTAACCTGTACCCTAAACCGTCCCCGTCCCCTAACCCTAACCCTAACCCTAACCCTAACATTTACCCGAAGCCTTACCCTCACCCGTCCCATAATCCTAACCCGTACGCTAACACTAACCCGTACCCTAACACGTACGCTCACCCTAAACCGTTGTCGTAACCTAACCTGTACCCTAAACCGTCCCCGTCCCCTAACCCTAACCCTAACCGTAACCCTAACCCTAACCCCTACCCGAAGCCTTACCCTCACCAGTCCCCTTATCCTAACCCGTACGCTAACACTAACCCGTACCCTAACACGTACGCTCACCCTAAACCGTTGTCGTACCCTAACCTGTACCCTAAACCGTCCCCTTCCCCTAACCCTAACCCTAACCCTAACCCT